>NW_010112647.1:3657-5851 GCF_000699245.1 Pterocles gutturalis | reverse complement strand
CCTGGCGGCCGGGGGCCTGCCGCTCGCAGCACACCCCGAGCAGCCTATTGATCAACACAAGATGAGGCAAGACCAAGGACGTGCTTGGAGAGGTGCCTGCAAGACTTTTGCCATGCTGGCAGCAGAAGCAAGGGACACAGAAATTAGGATCTGCATGAATGTCAGCGCTGCAAAGAAAACCAGCATAACGTGAGATAAAAGACATCTGACCGTGGCCTGCAGAGAAGGAGCCACCCGTTTCCTCGTCTCCACATGCGAAAGCAGGAACCACGGCACTTCGCTGCAAGACGCTTCCTGGTCCCTGCCAGGACACGAGCATCCGCTCCGAGGGGCTTCAACCACATCAGAGGGTGGGCTGCAGGAAGGCTCTTGGGCTCCCGGCTGATTTGAATGGGAAAGCAGGACCAGCAACCCAGCACCCCACAGCCTGTGCTCGGTCTTACAAGGGTTCCACTTACATGGAAGTGTCGCAAAAAAACTGCCTGTGCAAACCAGAGACCTGGTCCCACTTCTGAGGGACATTCACCACGTGAGCCTCCACCACCCAGGGCAGGCAGGACACCCCTCTTTCACCCAGGCACACAGCAGCAGCCAGGACGCTCCTGTTGGGAGGAGGTTTATGCTCCAGGTTTATTTCTCCTCTCTGGGGGGTTAGGTGTGCCCTCTCTCGGACAGACAGACAGCGAGAGCACATCCACTTCTGTGTCTCTGGGAAAAAGAAAGACTTCTAGAGAATAAAAGATCTTCATCCCAGGTTGTTCTACAAATAATTCACATAAAGTAACTCATATAGTCCCTTGCCCGATCTGAAAGCCAAGGGGTAATTAGAGAGGTTTGGGGGCTACGAGTTCTTGGTAGGAGACACCAGGTCCCAAAGAGATCTCAGACATGCGCCTGCCCCTCGGGTTTCTGCTGAGGAACTCGAGTGGTTCCCCTGCCACACTGGCTCCTGCATGCCACACCGGCAGGGACCCCCACTGCAAGCCACTGCAGCTGGGAATGGAAAAGCCCATGAGGTGTGCCGAGACCTCACCCGCTGCCGCCAGCGCAGGGCGGTGATGGAGGGCACTGCCGCAGCACACCGCTCCACCGATGTGACCGAGCATCCATCCCGGGTCCTCGGGGGCAAGGGCCCTGCCAGCAAGTGACACGCTGGCTGCAGCGCAGCAGCTCCATGCAGCTGAGAGCCCAGCACAGAGGGAAGCCTGGATTAGCTCCTGGCACTGTAGGAAGTGCGATAATAGCAGAAGCAGAGCAGCAGGCAGCAATTGTGGAGCCTGAGCAAAATCCCTTGTTTTCACTGGCTAGTTCTGGTTTCATGTTTCTGATCTTTTAAACATCAGGCACTCCCCAAGCCCAGCCAACAGCTCCCTAACACAGCACTCTGCTCTCTGCCAGCAGCCTGACCTGTGCCAGTAGGTTTCCTGCAAACTGCCAGCTCCAGGCTGGGGACGGAGCTCCGGCCCTGCTGCGTCCGGAGCGGGAGCAGCCCTCCACGGCAGGAGCGGCTGGGCTCAGCTCCCTGCAGAGAGGCAGACCGTCCCGCTCTCCTCCCGCCGAGGCTCACAGCAGGCAAAGCTCCTTTTCCCAGCCTATCTCTGCAGGCAAACCCACAAGTATCCCAGACCAAGGCAGCGGAGGCATGGGGAGACACAAGACCAGTATAAACTAGTGTCAGCCACGGGCATTAACACGTGCTCTGCTTTCAACCCAGCCACTTAACCACACTGTTTTTTCCTGGCTGTTAAGGCAGTCTCTAATGCAGACTAGCCTGTCTCCCCTTCCAAAGGAGGAAAAGAGAAGGGAGCTTGTGGAAAATAAAATCACTCCCTACCGCCTAGAAAAAGCTGGGTGCTATGGGACAGGAGAAATGACGAGAGGGCATGTGGGCAGGTGAAGGGTTAACAGGTGGAAGTCAATGCCCCTCTCCCAGGCAGCCAATATTTCTATCAATAAATTATGCCTCAGCATCTAGTAATAATGACCTAGCAGCCAGAGCTATTTAAAACAAACCAATCAATGGTATTAACGTAATCCCCAGGAGAAAACAAGACACCACACAGGGAGCTGGGACAGGAGCAGATGAGGCCAAGGAGAGAGGGACCTTTGGCTGGGAGAGCAGCCGGCCGCAGGGGAAGGAGCCGTCCCTGTGCTGAAAGGCCAGGCAGGGGCTCCGTCCGGGCCAAGAGCACAG
>NW_010112647.1:0-3533 GCF_000699245.1 Pterocles gutturalis | reverse complement strand
CACGGAGGTGAACGGCCACCGCACAGCACCGGCCACTGCCCGAGGGTCTGGGCCACCTCCTGTCCCCAGCACCCTGGTACAGCAGCCACCAAGGCTTGGCCCCTTTTGCAAGGACACAACCCTGAGGCAGCACCCTGCGCTCCCCATCCTTTCTCTGTTCTTCCAAAGCGGACAAGTGGTATCTCTGGTGCTCATCTGCACAAAGAGACGCTGGCAAACAGCAGCCGTGTCCTGCAGGCGCTGGCTCGTGCAGTGACACATGCCAAGTGCTGTGCAAAGGACAGTGAGCTGCAGACCTCCCCACGAGCAGGCAGGGGCCAGGCAGGGGCTGGCCGAGCAACGCTCCCAGCCCCGCCGTGAGCACCACACCACCCACCCGGGACCAGCCCTGCAGCGATGCTGGGGGGTCCCGAGGGACGGAGGACACCCTCAGCTCCAACCAGCCACAGCAGAAGCACAGGGACAGAGCCGTGCTCACCACCGGCCATCCTCACTCCACCGCAGCCAGGGGCTTGCCCTCATTCGTCACTACACACCATCCAGGCACAGGTCGGTGCTAAGAGGCAGCGCAGCAGGGTGACAAAGGCAGCCAAGAGAAGAGGGCTGATCCAGGACCTCCCAAACATCCCTTGGGGTGCCACAAGGCAGGAAGACGATTCACCATTTGCTCAGATCTGCACAAGCATCCCTGATATTTACTGCTGCTAAACACTAAAAATCATATTTTCCACATTCACCCTATAAATAAAAACATTCTTGGTTATTTGTTTTAACTGTAACTGGCCCAGACCTTTTACATCATCTGATCAGCAGATAAGTATCACAGGGGATTCCTTTAAACCTCTGGAAGAGAAAGCATACAGAATTGCTTCCCATTTCCTTGCATCAGCACCATACTTTGTCCCGAGAGCACATCCCACCCAGGGATGCGGAGCCATGCGGAGAGGATAGGCATCACGGCTGCTAACGCAGGGGTTGTGCTGCCTGGAGATAAGGCAAGGAGCTCGCTTGTAAACACTGAGGAGCAGGTATCTAGAAATTGATATTGCAGGATCCTGACCTACCATTCAAAAGGTGAAATAATTGGGGAAATTACATTAGCTTGCACCATTTTCTTCAGTTCTTGAAAGCTGCCAAATCTTTTTCACTAACTGCCCAGCAAGAGGAGAGTTGGGCACCAAGTCTGCTTGCTGCTTATCTATAATGAGCATCTCTGCCAGCAATCTGAAGCAGAAGGGTTTCGTTTTGCTGCTGCAGCCCTTTTGAATATGCCTGGCTCATGAATGCAACAACATCCTGAAGGATTTGTCAACAGCATCAAGCCAGACAAAACGACAGCCATCCCACCCAGGACAGCCCCAGCACAGGCCTGACAGGTCCCGGCACAAAGCTAATTCCGAGGGACATGGCAGGGCCAGCACGCTGGGTATCTCTATTGCTTCTCCTGATGCTCGTAACTGCTTGTGAAGTCCCTGGAGGTGCTCTGGCAGAACTTTGAACAATTGATTCCTTTTCCCCTGGCATAAGTAAACTAAATCATCTCCCAAGTAACCTTACACAATAGCAAGACAAGGAGCACAGACATACAGTCCTGTACAATCAGCACGTGCAGCTCAGGGTCCAGAACACCGGCTCATACCAATGAGTTTGCAGCCGAGCTCGCAGCAGCCGCCGCACAGCACGTGGTGTCTGCAAACAGCGGCTCTGCTGGGCTGTGCTGCAGAGAGCGGAGGGCAGCAGAACCTGCCGGGCAGCAGAACCTGCCGGCCAGCGTGCCGGCGTCCCTCGGCCTGGAGCAGGCTCGGATCAACCTCAGGAGCAGAGCCATGGCTTTATGCTCCTTAATAACGCAGCACGTCTCCTCCCTTCCCCTGGGACATGCTCCTCTTCCCCCTCCCAGCCCACAGGACACCCACCCTGGGCACACAGCAAGCACCTCCCGCGCCACACCAGCTCTCGCTGTGGGGCAGGGACTACAGCCCACATGTGTGTTGTGTTTAATCCCTGCTTGTCCTCAGCGCTGCTCACCACGCAGAGACACCGGGACACGGGGGGACGACGGGGGTAGGAACAAGCCATCGCACCCCAGCAGCCCTGCCACCCCCTCTGCTCACCCCACGCTCCCTGCGGCCATGCCCCAGGAGCACGGTGCCTGTGCACGACCCCAAGGGCTCACCAGCCCATGCATGTAACACACTTCATGTGCATTCTCCATATTAATAAATGGGGAAAGAAGGAACCATAAATCTATGAACTGCCAATTTGCACAGGACTAGCTCTTTTACTGGCTACGCACTAGCACCTTTTACAGCCCATTAATTACTTTCTCTAATAAAGTTTGACAAAATGATAACTTGCCCATGAAAAGTGTTGTAATAAATATATTTCCTCCAACTTTGGACTGTTCTTGCATGTCTGGCTCATAAACCCCTCCCATGGTTCAGTAACTTACAGCCTACCTGTACTTTTCAGCCAAGGAGGGGACCCCAGCGTGACGACCCTGTACATGCTGGCCAGCACAACAGCACCGATGGCATGACCAGGAGGCAGGATTCCTCCTGCAAACCAGGCAGGAGCCAGCCCTGGGCCGGTGAACACAGCCTCCACCAGCCTGGGCTGAGCAGCGGAGACCGCTTCCCACGCTTCACCTCCACCACCGATGGGAGCCCCTGCTTGCCTGGCAGGTCCTAGGTACCCAAAAAACCTGTGCCCAGGGCACTGCCCTCCATTTCCTGCTTTTGGGTCACACAGAGAACACCTCTCAGCTCAAAGCCCAGCAATGCCCATGGTGAGGTTAACCAGCTGCACCCCCAGCAGCACCAGCTCCGAGCTGAAGAGGGTCAGGGTCTCCAGAGCCCAGAGTGCCATCAGGACCTCCAGGAGACTGCCACATACCTGGCCCCACACATGCAGCACCCACACTGCTTCTTCACGCTCCCTCTCATTCCACTTCTCAGACCAGGCACCAAGAGACCTCACATCCCCCAGCCCGATGCTCATGGCTTGCGGTCCTTGCTGCTCACGGTATTTCTTTATTTACATAAAGCCCCCGTTGAGCTCAGCAGAGAATACAATGGCCGAAGCTGGTCTTTCCTAATACAGAAAGAGGAACCAATAGGCATGTTTGAGTCTTTTAATGATTTCCACACTACAAAATGTTTAAAGACTTTCTTTTATTATGATTTAGAGGAGCACCAAGCCTCAACTCACCTCTCCGCGCAGAAGTTCAGGTCTCTTATCTTACCAAGCCAGCCCCATAAATCTGAGCATTGGAGCCTGGCTCCAGAGCTATCAGCCAGCACAGCTGGGCACTGCCACAGCATGAGGCACGTCCCCCCCCACCCCCCTGCCTGCCTTTCGCTTCCACCCTCGCCCGAGGCTGACCAGCCCCCAGCGCCGTGCTGCTCGCTCGTGTCCGGACACAGGCAGCGCTCACAGAACCGCCACCGCCGCTGCAGAGGACCAGAGCAAGCACAGCACCATCTAACAAAGCCTGAAGCGGGCTCGTGCCCCCTGCCCCAGCACGCCCTGGC
>NW_010112646.1:104747-151755 GCF_000699245.1 Pterocles gutturalis | reverse complement strand
TTATTTATTTAATTATTTATTTATTTCCCAGTCATCTCTCTTACAGCAGCAATCATACTGGCTAAATCCAAGTGTCCACCTAACCTAGTATCTGGCCTCTGTCCAGTAGCAGATGTCAAAATAAAACCTGGAAGACAGGACGTGACTGCTTATTTCATATGTTTTCTCTTCGGGGCAGCATTTATACTGGGGACAGTAGTGCCCACTCCCACCATAACTTTATAACCATTTTTCAGAGTCCTATTTCTAGCTTGTATTAGGTACAGATGACAGAATATTTTTTTTTAAATTTATTTACTGTGTTTTATAACATTATCAACATGAGTGTCTGGAGCACTGTGGCAAGGCAGGCATAGGAGCCATACATTCTTTATACAGGCAAGAGGGTATCCTGGATGCTGCTTAGTTCTTGGATTCTTTTCTGTACCTTAACAGAAGAATCCCAAAGCATATACTCATATGTGTCATGTCCAATACTCTTACAATATCAACTAAAATATCAGGGCAATAATAACAGCTTCTAAATACAAGGAACAAGGAACGAAAAGAAAAAAGGAAAAAAAACAAAACAAAAAAACCCCAAACTCTTAACTACCTTGAGATCTTGCTTTATTAATAATGTATGCTAAATGTATAGGGGGTGGGGGGGAAGGGTGTTACCTTGATTATGATTTCACAGTTTTAATCTGTTTAATTTTGCAGCTGTAATCTAAGGGAGTTTTGGTATTTCTACTCGATCAATGTGTATTTCTGACACTGTACTTCAGAGTAATTTCGGATACAAGCAGTCTTCTCTAATTGATTTTATTCCTTGTGATATTGCATTTGATATGGCAATTTTTACGGTTAGCATTTCATCTGACAAGCCATCTAAAATGCCTCAAATATAGTACTTTGTACTGCTTCAGTTTGCATACCAACTGGATAAGAATATTAAAGCCAGAGTTTGAAGAATCTATTGGTATTCTTCATAGTGAGCTCCCAAGTTTTTCTTTGAAGAGGTTCGCATGGGAAATTTGAAGCTTTTTGTCCAGGTTTCCGTATGTTATACTTCAGTATATACAGTAGAATTCTATCTTGTTACTTTTCTTAAAGCTATATACATTGAGATATGTATGGTGTATTCCTCAAAAATAATTTTGTAATGGCAGTGATTCATATAAATGAGGGTTATCATGAACTTCTGTTGTGAGAAATATGCAAATATTCTCAGTTATCTTGTTGGAGATATGACTGAAAAATAAGATAAAAATAATAAAAAAAAATAAAGTTGAGCAAACCCCCCACATTTTTCTTCTTCTCATATCTTCTGGAAAATCCTGTAAAGTTTTTTGTTCATGTGTGAGGTTTTAAAATCAAAAATCCCTCACTCAGGTTTTCTACTTACACTCTGTATGTGCTCTTACCCACAGTGACAAGACGTTGGCAGTGGTAGGAGTTTGCCAATGTGACTGAAATGGCGACATTTGACCAATGGTGCTGTGTTTGATTTCAGCATTTGAGCAAAATAATGTGGCAGTGAGAACTTTATGATCAGAAAGCATTAATTCACTCGTACTTTACTGGACATCGGCAGCAAGGGAGGATGAGAAAAGAATAAATACAGTTTATTCTGTCCCAGAGGGGTGTGTCACTACTCGCTGTAGATTCAATGGACTCCAAGTTTTATTTTGTGTAACACAATCTGGTAGATGTCTGCAAAGTAGCTACATATGGATTTTACTGAGAGACTGGCAGCCCTTGGGAAGGGGAAGGATCATGGTAAAAGAGAATGGACAGAAGTGGCTGTTCCTCATTTATTGTCCTTAACTGGATCCGCTTCTGTAGGTTATATTATACTTGCTCTAGTTTGAATTCCTATTTCATAGTAGTATTGCTGCTTAGGAATTTATGAAAGGAGATTTCTGTTTTCCAATTAAATCTTATGCATTGACATCAATGAATGATGCTATGGTACTTTGAAACACCTCTTTTTTTTTTTATTTTTTTTTTTCCTTCCCCTCCATGTAATTACTCTTTGATTTAAGGTTGCTATTGATTTGTTATACACTTGTCCTTGGTCATTTTGCTGTGTGGTTTCTTGGTGTAAATAGATAACCTTTAAACATCAGATAAGACAGCATGAGTGACACTTCCCATTATAGAGTGCCCTGCTGTCAGTTAGCAGGAAACATTTCCTGCATTTGAAAGGATCCTCCTATGGGTTATCTTTTGTCATGGAGACTGTTTTGTGGTATTTGCTGATGTATTATCCTAGGTGACAATGGAAGTAACTTTTTGTCAGATATGATTAATTACATGCCAACAATCATTTTTCTATCAAGTGTAGCTACTTAACTGCGCATGGCTTGAGTAGAAGGTTAAAATCAGGTAGTTTATTATGAAGGGGGTTTTTAAACTAGCTTTCTGTTTCCATGTGGTGTCTTTAAGTGATGCTGAAGAACTTCTATGCATTTGGAGAACTTAGCAAGAAAATCAGAGCTATTGTCATCTACAGTTTATTTTCCTCTAGCACATGTTAATTGACTTCTAGTGTTTCTGTGGTGTGAGGCAACATAAAGGTCTGTTTGCTGTGACAGCCAGTTTAGGTGCTGCACGCTTAAAGAACCTCAGGAGCCAATACCTAGATCAGTCCAGAATTCTGCAACCAAATTCAGCAGCAGGAGTGGGTTGGTGAATGTGTTCCCTCACACTATCTAGGAACATGCGCATACCTTGGGTATTGCACAGTTCACACCCAAAGGGGAAATTAACTTCAGATGACAATGCCTTTGGTGTAAACTGGCAGGTAAAGCAGGAAGTTCTAGAACAGGATGATGCAAAGGTTGGTCTGGGATCCAGACTGCTTTTCTCCATAGACTTCAGGAAGAATCCCTATATTTTTCACAGAGATCCCATATTTCTTTCCGTCTCTTGAAGAGCAATTGCAGGCAGGCAGGAAATGGTGGCCATCTGTTGAGAGGCCAGAAGAATCGGAGCTGTCAGCAGTCTGCTGCTGAAGGAATGCTAAAAACAGCAAGTCTTAATGAAATTCAACAACAGACCTCATAAAAACTGAGTAGCTGAGTTTATTAAGACTTTATTAAATCTTTCGTTAGCCTTTTCCTATATATGCATGCAGTCTCTTGCTCTCTAATTGAGAAATTAAATATATTTACATCTAATTGAGAAATTGTAGGCATCAATGAACATTGCCCTCTCCAGGTGAAAACACTGCCAGGAAGTAGCATCGCCTGGCCTGGTGATGCATGTTTTCCCAAGGGCACTGGGGTGGGGTTGGTGAGTTTAGATGTAGGAGTTATAATTCACACCTCACAAAAAGAGCTTGGGTTTTGCATTGTTCCTTCTGTTTCTTTTATAAGTTACTGAAAGGGTTTAGTTTGTTCAAATCCTGGCAAATCTCTCTGAATATAGTGTTGCTATATAAAAGCAGAATTCTGTTTCTGGTAGTATGAGTCGTGCTGGGCAATGTAAAGATGTTCAAGAATTATTCTATCATTAGCATGGTTCTCCATATCAACAGATAGCAGAGAGCCTGTCTTCAGGGCAGCTGATGTGTTTGTGAATCCTAGAGGTAAGGTCCTAAAGTGAATCCTTGCAGGAGTCTGGACAGAGTGCCGCTCTAGAAACAGGTGATGGAAAGGAAATGCCTCATTACTGCAAAGTTAAATCAGATCCTTGCCAGTCTGAAGTTCTTCTCCAAAGCCAAGATTCATCTCATATTTTACAGCCTGAGCCACAAAGGTTTGCAAGGGGGAATTACCTGTGGTCTAAGACAGAAGGAACTGGTTTGCTTTCCCATAGGACAGGCTTGTCAAAAGTCATCAGTGTTTGCTGGGTATTTCCAGGTACAGTAACTCTCCCAGCAAGTTCCCCTGTTGTAGTTACCACTGCTGCTGGAGGTAGGATTTTGTGGTGTGTGACTAGGAAGCCAGAGTGGAAGTCACTGTCTGACTCACACTTGAGTGGCTTACTGCAGAACTGGTTACCAGAGACACTAAATGCTGCTGGACTGGGCATGAAAAGGCTTCTCAGTAAAAAAGGAGATGGGATGTCTAGAAGACTGCTTTCAGCGAGTTCATTGGAAAGTTTGTCTCTTTTAGCCTGAAATAGGGTGTACTTGCTGACCTTCAGAGGAAATGGCAGCATTCTGTCTTTAACAGAGATTCTCAGTGAAAAACTTGTCATTGGGAGGGATTTTCATCTTCATTTTGTTTCTGCTTTGAGGCCTGATCTGATGGTCACACGATGCACGGATGTCTCTACATTTGGTCGTTGACTGTTTCACTATCAAGGCTTTCTAGCATTCGGAAGAGATGTCCCTTCAGATCTGCCCTTGTGCTAGTCACTGGGTATCCTGCAGCAGGAAATTGGACACATGCAATAAAATTCAGCTCCTGCTCCCTGTAGCCTAATGAATTTTAACCCTGATTCAACAGTAAATGCTGAAAATACTTGTTGTCAGAGCATTCAAGCTTATCTGCCTAACATTTTTTAATGTTCAGGAATCTTAACGTAATACTGGTTAATATGCTACATATTTGCTAGTTTTGCAGTACAGAGTAGCATGTCACAAATAATTGGTCTAGGATTGTATTTTGTCTTTACTGCCATGCAACTAGAAGGATATACTAGCCACTTAATTAAAGCCAGCTTTTAATGAAGTTAGTGAAAGGAACATCAGTAAATGGAGCAGAAGCAAGATCCAAGCATTGCTTAGTGCAAGTTACAGGATAAAGGCTCAAAAATGCCTTTTTGTAGGTCCTTGATTCTGAGGCTGTTCTGTGCAAGGTCAGCAAGGGCATGGTCTCTGTACCCTGTAATGGCTTGTTCTAGTTCAGCAGAGTATAGCAGCAGTCTGGAGATGATGTACGGAGAGTCTTAATTGTATCCCTTCTTTTGAATACGTCTCTGGCTGAAGCATCTGAGATGACAGAAGAATTTATCCAAGAGATTTGGACCTGAGCAAAAAACTTCCATGTAGATAAAAATCGTGCCATACTCAAGGCTTTTATTGTGTTCATATTAGAGGCACCAAATGAAGAAATTAATAAATCATTTAATATAAATATAAACGGAGTTAGTATAAATAAAAATACTGTCTAGGAATCACTAGAGAGATCCAAACTGCAACCAAAAGACTGATTGTAGTACCATGTATTATGTTAGTAAATCGAATGCATCAGAAAGACAAATTTATAGCATAAGAAGCAAAGTTCCAAATAATTTGCAGCAATCTATAGCTGAAGAAAAATATAACCCCGATTGCTACTGTAGCAAGAGTTTTGCAAGTTTATGGAACTCCAAAAGGAGAGCAGTAAGGCTGTAATAATTTCTTTAATCAGACACAGATTGGCAAGACACAACTCTGAGCTCAAGGGCTCAATAAAGTCAACTACAGGGACCCACAAAGTTGCATTTGAAAGGATTTTGGATAAGTGGCAGCATTTTAAATGTACATTCAGGAGTGAACTAATGAATATTAAGTTTGTATTCAACCCTGAGTACTCTGGTGTTTGGAATTGTTAAGGCAATGACGCCTGTTATTCAAGGGCTAAAATCTGCAAGCCATCACCACCAACCTTTTTTTCCTTTCTTTCTTGTTTTTGGTTTTGTGTTTTGTTTTGGTTTCCTTGTCTCGTTGGTTGGTTGTTTTTGTTGGTTTGATTTTGGGGATTTTCAGGGTTGAGTGGTTTTGTGTTTTGGTTTGGTTTGGTGGTTTTTTGTTGTTTTTTTTGTTTTTTTTTTTTTTTGAGGCTCCTGTTTTGAAGTGTGATTGGGTTGAGTGAGTAACAAAAAGAACATCACACGGACCTATAGGTATATTTATTCTTAGTAAATGACATTCACTAACACTGAATATATCTAATGGAAAGTTCATTAGCACGTACTAGAGAGTATATTGAGTACAAGTATTTGGAAGGTGATAGGAGCTCTAGTTTGAAGAGTTAATACAGACTATTGTTTGTACTTCAATGCATCCACACATATAAGAACCTCTTATAAAATTTGGATGGACTGTGAATTCTTAGAAGGTGATTATGGGAAATCTATATTTTCCTCTGCCATGCTCTTCAGAGAAACCATGACAATTTTGGAAATCTACCAAGAATGCAGCAACCATACCCTTTCACTTTTGTGTAAAAATACATTTCATCAGAGTGATGGTTTTCCAAAGTTGCTGTGAATTTTTTAATTCATTACAACTGTGGATAGTGACAAAAGTGATGTATTTGGGAAGTTCAAAAGGCAGAGGAAACCACAGTGGAATTTATGGACTTCTGTAAAACCTGTGGCCCCACTTCTACTGGGATCATTGGAGAATAAGAACACTGGAGGGGAGCAGGGGGAACAAAGTGGAAGAGGGAAGTCTGTTTTAAGGGATCCTTCTCTTTTTTTGGTCCTGGAAGAAATCTCGCAGTGCCTTTGGAGTCAAGGAGACCTGCTTTTGTAGTTAAGTTTGTAAAAAATGCAACACAGAAGTGATAGTGTTCCTACAGGGATAGTCTGAGGCCAAGGAAAACATGCATTTCATCCTGATAAATTTATTGACCTTAAATCAAGGTGAAAATATTTCTTGATTTGCAGTGTATTTTCACAACATAACACGTTAAAATAAAGGTCGATTGCCATTTTATATAGAGGTCATTATGAATTCCATTTAAAACAATGCATGGATCAGAAAATTCCATATTTGTAGTTTACCATCTGTAAGTCTTACTGGATCTATTTAATTAGATTTCAGTGCAGCATCTGTAGCACTGGTAAATTCAAATAATTAAGCTTCGTGATTTCTTGTATATTATAAATGTCACAAAACTAGTTGCTGCAGAGCAGATAATTCCTTTTTGTAATTGGAATTTCTGTCATGAATTGTTTCCTCGTTTATAGCTATTAGAACTTTGAAAATAATTTTATATAATTGGGTTCAATTTGAGTAACTTTTTGCTATAGGTTCACATTTTTTATACCTTTTTCTGATGGATCTTATTTTCTTTTTCTCTACAGTTAAATTTTATGTTTTTTCCTAAAAACTCTTATTTCTCCTTTGTCAAAGCAGTTGAAATAACTGTGGTCTGGGACAGGAAGAAGCAGAGAAACAGAGCTAATATGACCCAGGTGTAAGCTGAGCTGGATTCATCCTAAAGCATTACATGCTTGTGCCAAGACTCGAGTTTCTAAATGTATGTCACTATATGACAATCTGTTTCATTTAAAAAAAAAAAAAAAAAAAAAAAAGGAAATCCAAACAGCAACATAGGCAATACCTGGAAGGGTGATAGCTGCATTCCTGATTCAAGGGTTGTTTCTATAGTTTTCAAGGTTTTCCAGTAATTATATATAAATTCCTTTGAGTAGAGATTCAGATGGGATCTTCTGGATGTTGCACCGCATGGCAGTGGCTGCCTGAGACATCTGAGCCCTAGTTCTTGGCAAATGGAAAGTTTACCTGGTATATTCTGGCCAGATACGAAGTCCCTCTGGCTGGGTTTCTCATCAGCTCAAAGCCATGAGGTGTAGGTTAACCCTGCTCCGAGAGGCTGGCTTTGTCCGCCTGCTTCTGTCACTGCGCTAACACAGCTGGCTGGCTGCTTGTCAGCTCCTGGCTGGGTGAGCTGGTGTCTGCCCGCAGCACACTATTTCTGTCTGTCCAGGGCTGCCAGCCCAGCAGTGCTGGTACCGCTGTCCCGGGGAACCCAGCGCTGAGCAAGGGAGCTTCAGAGACCCATTGAACACTGTTAATTAGTAAGCTGTTTATTATATTTTCAAAGTTCTATATGATGATAAGGTTAATTGCTATTATGTAAGGCAGAAAGGAAGGTGGGAGCATTCTACAGACACGGTTCCTTGCAGGACTCTTGTGGTTGTTTTGTTGAATGAAGAGTCCTGTTAGGCAGCATGTTGAGTTAGAATTTGGGTGCTGAATGAAGCAGACCTTCACTGGCCTTTGGTACCTGAACATGAGAGAGAAATTTAGCTCAAAATCAGTCTTGTATGTTTTAGCAAATATCTGGAGATATTTGATCCTTATTATAAACCAGCTCTTGGGGGCACATCAGCTCATCTAGGTTTCATTTTTGTTTCTACCTTCAAAATTTTGGGAAATAGTTGAAAATGTAAGATGTACTATAATTTTTCTAAAGCTAAAACGCAAAGAAACCCCTTCCACATAAAATCTGCTTATCTTTCTGAAATCCCTTGGCTGACAATTTGATCTCCAGATTTCTATGACTTCCTGGCTTATGATGTTTAAACTCATACAATTGAAAAAACCAAGATTAAAACACAGAAGTCTGTGGAAGAGATCAGTTGATGATGTAATTCAATTAGTTAAACACTGACATTTGAGACTAAGGATTATTTTAATTCAAGACTGATCTTTTCAATGAAGCCACTACATGAAATTTAAAAACTGGGACCAGATTTTCATTTATACTGACACCTAGCTTCATGTGTCCCATCCCGCCCCGTTCCCCTCCTCCCCCCACCCTTAACCAAATGAGTCAGTGGAAAATCAGGCACTTTGATTCCATTCTTGGATAGGACCACGAAGCTTTCTCATTGTTCTTGCAATGTAAAGGTGTCTTAACATGTCCACAGAAGTGAGAATGTACTCAACACCCTTAATGAGGTTGCAATAATGCAAAACTATTAATCTTAACACTTCATGCTTTCTCTGCAGTCACAAAGGGTGTTTCCACTTCAGGAATCTGAAGCAGACAGATGATGATGTAACTTTTGGTTTTGACACTTTGCTGGATGAAGGGCAGAGCCAAGAATAGAATTCAGGTCTCTGCAGAAAAATCCTCCTCTAGCTGCCCTGCCTAGCCTAGTTCTTTCAGCCTGCTGTTAGTGGAGGCTTTGCTGACCCAGCTGAAAGCAAATTTGGGGACAGCCAAATTTTACTTTGTGTATGTTCTTTATGCAATTGCAATTAATGGTTTTTCTTTCAGTTATTGAAAGTCGTTTATGTGGTAATTCTGTCAAGTGATGGAAGATTTGCGGTGATGCCTGTGGGAAATGTTGTATTTATCGAGTATTTATTACAAATCCCTTGCTGTAATGGAAAATTAAAGCAGCATGGGGAGCATGCCAAGTAGGTATTACAGAAGAAATCAGAACAAGTTAAACACTGTAGAATCAGAAATAGTGATGCTGACCAGCTCTTGAGAATTGCCACTGAAACACTCAGAAGCCAGTTCCAGTTGGGGAAGACTGAGAGTGGCTGACTGATCAATGCTAATATTGTACTGGTACCTTGGCAAGATACTGCTTAAAAGATAGAAAGTTAGTGTTGTGACTCTGCAGTTTCATGACTTGTAAGCAAACCAAAGATATTGTGGGATCAGGAAGAACAATGTTGCTCCGTAGCTTTGATTTCCAGGGCAGACTGTTGAATAAAAAGGTCAAGACAGAAAGAAGGTTCAGTTTAATAAATGGCTATATGAGTGGCTAGGTACTTGTATAAGCCACACATTAATCTCACACCATGGTGAACATTAATGCAGCAGTCCCAACACTTTTGGAACACTACTGTATTTTCCAATGATTAATGAATTAAGCCTTTATCTATTATTACCATTGCGAATTGAGTGGAATCAGGTATGATTCATAGTTTTACATTTATACAAGTTATCAGTTTCCAAACCACTCCTAAAGCAGTGATTATTTGTCTTTCAAGGGGTCATTTAATTCTGTGTTTGTTTACTTTAAATGTGTTGCATGTGATTTATTGTGATTTATGGAGCTGACAAGGACTGGATCATTGGGAATACAGTGAGTCAGTTTGCATATCTGTTGAGTAGTAGCTTTTGTTGGAAATAAACTATTATGTTTTGGGGTAGTATTTAAGAAATGTAATTTTCCTTCTTTCCTCTTGCTGCATTTACTTAATGATTTACAGATTTTTATTTTTTTTTTTTTTTTGGTTAGTATTGTGTTCTTCATATAAATAACTCAAATTCTAGCCTTCTCATTTTTCTGTCTCACACAGTTCTGTGCAAGCCAGGCTACAGAATGAGTTCAAATACTCTCAGCCCAATTCACTATTGTTGTTTTTAAGCCAGCGGAACTTTACTGAAAAAATGAAATTAACAGAATCACAAAGCGTAATACTGGAATACTGTTATGATGAATCAGGTTTGGCCATTAGCCAAAAATCTGCTGATTTCCAGTAATCCTGCATCTGCAGAATTAAGTAAACCAGATATTTTTCGGGGCTCAGAAAACCCAGAAGCTATGTTTTCCTGAAGTTATAATGTTCTTTATTATTGTTGAATATTGGTGATTTTTCTGTCATCTCATAGATTTTTTTCATGGTTAATTCTGATTCTCTGTTAGCATAGAAAAAAGAGCATCGTCAAAATTCATGTGTCTGTCATCTGGTAAGTAGCATCACTTGAGTGACAATATGGAAGCCTTTGAAAGCATAGAAAAAGCTGATGTTCACTGGCATGAAAAGAACATCCATAGTAGTCAAGCCTGTATCTCTTAATCCTAATGAGTTGTGATAGAAGTTTCTGAAAGGTAACTGCATGTTTTTCCAGGAGTGGCTAAAAGGAAAATATTGATGAGCATGGTTGCTGTAATGTAGTATAGTAAGACTTCTGGCATGTTCTAAGCATTAGGCTGTTTTGCTTATACTGTGGTTTCAGCAGCATTCAAGCAAGTAGTGAGAATGAAGATCAATAAAATCCCTAGAAAGAAATGTTATTCTCTTGGGCGAAGTAGTACATTGCGTTGCACCGGAGCACAAAGCATTGGTTTACAATATAAGCACCATGGGCCAATTGATAGAGGAGTTCTCACGTATATCCTGTCTTCAATGTTAGAAAATTCTGTTACTGCCTTTGGTAAAATAGGTAAAAGTCAATTCTTTGGACTGACTAGTGTAGAAAAGAAGCTTGTGATATGGAAATTCCCAAAAGCACTGCATGAATGTAGTATTGCCTCCTGACCAGTCAGTGCTGTTTTACTATGTAGCTGAGAAGGTATTTAGTTCTTATATAGTTCAGAAATAATACCTTTGCAGCTAGAAGGATTGAAGAGATCCTGTTCATTGGAATTGACGGTAAACATCTCTCAAAGAAATACGTGGCAGTCCCTGACTCCTGTAAGGAACAGTACCGAGATGAATGAGCCCAAATGTCCAGAACCAGTTTTAGAACAAATGCCTTCAAGGCATATTCTTGAAAGTCATGGACCCTGAGGGCAGTCCCAAAAATTCAGTGCACATCAGATTCATCTAAAAATTTTCTATTTCTGCATATACTGGGTGTTCAGTAACACACATATGAAATAAGTTGTGTATTTGTGCTTTGGGAGGTTGGACTAGAGATCTCCTGTGGCCCCTTTCCCCTTGAATGATACGGTGATTCTGTGATTCATGTACTGATACAGATGTGTTCAACAGAAAGTATTTGGGGTGGTTTGATATTTTTTTCTCCTCTTACTGTGTTTTATAACTGCCAAATTGAAATCAGGTGGTGTTGACTACTTCAGTGTTTTAAGTATGGAAAATTCTGATCAATGAAAACCTATGTTTTCTGTTACAGAAGGCGGCTCTGGGAAACACAGAGACCTAGAGGAGCCATGAGCAGTATTTCTTCCTATTTCTGTTGGGACAGGGGAGGGGAGAGAAAGGATGCAGAGGCTTCATGAACTATTGATGGTCCCTTATAGCTGAGATTTGTTGTCCTTGCTGAGTGGTTGCATGAATGGTTGTGATGCGTGTGACTCCTGCTGAGCTGTGCTCTGTGGGAGTTGAGACACAGTGTTCTTTTCAGTGGATGTGGCTGTCATCTTCAAAGCTTGATGCTTATATAAAATATGGCTTTTAAATATTAGAGTGTCTTTTTTTTTCCTCTTTATGCAATAGTAGTGCAGTTCTTTGAGATTTATGCTGCTTCATCTTTACATAACCATTTCAAGCTGGTTCAGCAAATGGAGCAAGGAAGAACAGATTTTGTGTAGCCCCTGAGCCTTGAGGTTTTATTTCTAGTTACTCTTTTGGGAGAATACTCACATGGGCTCTAAGTAGCCTTTACAAATAATACCCCTACTCCATATACTGAGAGTTGCTCCCCAAAAGTAGTGTGTAAATATACAAATAGAAGAAAGTAGTTTTGGAGGAGCTCTCATCAAATGCCTTTCAGTCAGTTGTTTTTACTACTTAATTCTTCTGATATTAATAAAAACTAAGCTTGGAGATGGTGAAAACAAATGTATCCTGTTTATTGGTCTTATTTTTTCTCTTGTATAAATTTCTATATTTTAATGGTTCTAATATTTCTAACTGGATATTGGGGCAAGACTTGCAATCCTGTTCTAGTGGTGAGGTTAAGCAGTAGAGTTTAAGAATTGTATCACTGTCTCTTTGTTCTGCTTTCATAGTAGGCTTGCTGAACAAAGCTAACATTATAGAAACAGAAAGCAATGCCAAAAAAGTCTACATGCAAATGAGTGGAATTCACCATGTTTTCCCATTGCCTTCCTTCTCCACTTGTTGCTCCGATCGATTTCAAGGACAGCTGGCATTTGAAGTCCTTTGAAAACTTGCTCTGACATCCCAAAGTTTATGCTTCCAAATGGCGTGTTATTGGAAAGGAAGTTAAATAAAGGATGCACGTAGAGGAGCACTGAAAATATCAGAGGAAATGGTTGTTGCACTCTGTGATCTGAAAAGCATGTAACACCGGATAGGTGGTTTATGCTAAAACATAACTTCATTTTGACTGTCTGTGAAAACAAGATATTAAGAACATGGTAATAAGGGGAAAAAAGCTTGAAGACCTGTGTAGACAATAAGGTTTGCAGAATGTAGACTTGGAGAGAACTGAACTAAACCAAACCAAGGAAATAAAAATTATGTAGCCATTGTGCCTAATTGTCACTTACTTTAAGGCTGCTTTGGGGGCTCTGGTGATGCAGAGTGACATTAAAGTGCAATTAGTGTAAGGGAGAACTGGGCCACAGTGAATGAAAGAAGGGAAACCTGCCACAGTCAGTTATATAGAATAACTAATGAATTCTCAATGCAGATTTTAGAAGTCCTAAAAAGTTGCTTTATTTTGTCAGGATCCATTATATTTTTGTGTATGTGCTCCACAGTCAGCTATCTAGCCACTCTGAAGCAAGACGCATTCTTACTTCTCTCTTCAACACCTGTAACAAGCTTCTCCCTAGGTATCTTCAGACTCTTTTATTTTTCCTTAAGTCAGCTTAATCTAAATTATTTCTTTAGCAATTAAAAACTTGCCTGAACACAAACAAAAGTATTGGTAGGCGGCAGACACAGAATAGGTTCTCTTCTTCCCCCACAATTGTTTTCATAGATTCCTCTCTGTCATGAAGAGAACTGGTCAGGGCATTTTGTCAAAGTCGTCATTTCTTTTGAACCACTAAATATCTCATGGGTACCTTTTAAATGTTCCATTTTCAATTGCAGATGTTCTCCAAGCTCTGGAGGTCTCTTGACTCAACTAGTAAGAGAGGAGCACTGAAAATGTTTTGTTCTTGTTTGTTTTTCCAGATGGAAAACAGACATCATGATAAACTCGGGGAAATAAGGGAACAGATTTGAAAATTTACAAGCGTTGAAATGGCATTGTCTGTCAGTGGTCAGCTCTGGTAACACTTGCATGTGAAATGTTTCCTATGTCGGGATGCTGAGGTGGCTTTGCCAGGCTGTCACGGCAGGCAGGTGGGTGGCTATTGTCTAGCACCCTGATCAAAAGTCCTCTGGCTTTCCTGAGTTTAGCTTCCAAATGTTGGCATTCCCACAGAGGAGAGCTCATATGCGGCTATTTGGGTGACTGATGGGATTGAAGGAGAGTGAGGCAAAACGAGTGCTTTACAGCACGGTTCGTTGGGCAAGGGTAATGGTGTAAACCCTTACAGGCATGGTGAGAGATTTGCTTTCTGAGAAAAGTCATAGTTGCAGGAGCACTGCATTTCCTAAAAGGCTATAAATTAAACCTGTTCCTATAGCTTTGCTGGGTGGCAGAGAAGTGTAAGATTAGATGAGCTGAGTTGCATTATTCTGAAATAATGTTGTATAATGTTTTGTTCTATTTAGTGATAAATGCAACTGTTTAGGGAGAAATCAGTCACTTTAAAGCCTGGTCACAGGCTCCTTAAAGGAGCACAGGTTCTGTTATGTGTGGTTGCAGTTAGATAAATGGCCCTATTGAGGATGTCTTTCCCAAATCCCAGTCTAGGAGTATGAGAATCGCTAGATGTTATTGCAAACCAGGAAAAGGAAACGGCTATAAAATTTCAGATAGGCAGGACAGAGATACCAGAAAAGGGCAGAAGAATAAGCTGCCACATTGCTCTGATCCTGGCTGCTCTCACATGGATGGGGACACGCAGCCTCGTCTGATTTCCTGTTTGAGTCAGGGCAGGGCTTGAGTCTGCGCGCTAACTCAACAGGCAGGCTCTCTATACTGTTTCTGTGTCACTTTTGCAGTACGTCTGATGAGGGAAAATGCCTTAAAAATAAACTATAAAGGTTTTAATTTAAATGAGGAAGAGCTTGAATCCATTTGAATTCTGGATTTTCAATTGTCTGTTCTGTCTCCCATATTGCAGTGCATTGCTTTTAGTTCAGAATACCTTATTATAGCATTTAAAATAAATAAATATAAATACCTCATCATAATATTAGTCATATAATCTGGTGACTTGGTTTGAGTTACATAGAGTGAGCTGAGGAGTGTTATTTGGCTCTTATGTACCCACAGATGCATGCCTAGTCATGCTGGTTTATGTACAACACAGCTGCTACTGTGTTACAGAGTTTTCGGTCTAAGTGAAATCAAAGTCTCCCACATACAGCGTGATTAATCAGCCTGTACACAAAACTGAAACCATGCTGTAACTAAAATCTACCATCCTTACCTATGACTGGACTTCGAGAATATCAGAGCAGGTGAGAGCAGCATAGTCATCATCTAAGGGCTGAAGTAGCAAGTGCACCTTTTAAGCGTCACTTGTGCTGTGTTAAAGCCGTCCATCACATCTGCGTAGATACAAGTCTTTATCCTGCTGTCTTGGCCTTTTCGGAGCTATTATGGGGACATTTTGCAAAGAAGACGAATACTTGAGTATTTCAGTTGTGACAATCTGGCTGTGACCATATCACAGAGGAAGTGTGGTTCCATCAAGAAGGTGCAAGTCTGGGATTTAGAAAACTGGCTTTTATTTAATATCCCTTCAGGTTTCACAGAATCACAGAATCACAGAATGTTAGAGATTGGAAGGGACCTCGAAAGATCATCTAGTCCAATCCCCCTGCCGGAGCAGGACACCTAGATCAGATCACACAAGAACGCATCCAGGCGGGCTTTGAATGTCTCCAGAGAAGGAGACTCCACAACCTCTCTGGTTTCCTGTATGATAGGAATCACTAAATTGCTGTATACCCCAGCTTACTGCCCAAACACATCTGGAATGGGAACATGTTACTTGCCATTCCTATAGGGGCTGTACAGATAATATAACAGCATTTGTGAGGCTTGCAAAGGTCACTCTGCTGTGGCCCCATAAGTACCTTTGGTGGACTGTAGGAAATGGTTTCATCATGCCACAAATGGCTCTGACTCTCTGGAGAATTCAGTTTTTCTCTACTAAAATCTCAGGTGCTAAAAGTGCTAGGACTTTTCCCTGACCTTTCCTTTCCATACTTCCTTCTCATTATTCTTCTGTTCCCTGTTTATCATTCCATTGTTAGCTGAAATAATCAGGGTTCCAGCAGGAACACCTGCCGTGATTAAACTGAAGTACCATATGTTGGCTCAGCAGGGCAAAGTCACCTATAAATTATTTTAATTTCTTTGAAGGGGAGGACAGATCTTACTTTCAGGGAGAAACTTGTATGGAAGAGGTAGTGAAAAATCCTTGTGTAAGCGAATTGGCATCTGTGTCCATACTGTTAGGTAAGCAGTGCAGTGATATTTCAGTCTTGATTTTTCATTATAGAATTCTGCCAGGCTGGTGATCTTTCAGGCTTTAACAGAGCAAAAGATACACTTGAAATGCAATTCATCTACTTTGAGCTAGCTACACTATAGTTGCATGTGAGCCAACTGGTTAGACTTGTTTTGCAGCCACTGGAGTGAAGCAGACAATTAAATGCTGGATGCCATTCATCTGACCTAATTTGGGTAGCTGTGTTAGAATGAGATGAATGGTAACTGCTTCTGTCTATTGACTGAAGGAAGCCTAGACAACTAACTTTGATGAACGCTGCTTTTCATGTCAATGTTGAGATATCTTCTGATACACAATTGTTCTATACCTTGAGCTTGCTTTTGCCACCTCAAGCAATGCATAGTCCTGAATGGAATAAGACTTTTCTTGTTAGAATGGCACCAAATCTTACCGAGTCAATGTCCTTGGGTCACAGAGTTGTAACTTTTCTATGACAGACTACATGTGCCATTCTGTAAATACCGCAGCATTGTATATTTTAGATTCTAGTCTATAGATGGCCAAAAATTCTCAGCATTGGGATATTAAAATGGTAATGTTCTAAAACAGATGAATATCAAGACAAAATGTGACCTATTGAGAAAAGATTCTTACAGGCTACTCCTTTTCTTTTTCCACAGAAAACAATTATAATACTTATGGTTTTGTCAGTAGTTTGGGCATTTTTCTTTAATATGATATAGAAAAATACATTTATAGAGGGATAAAGAATGATAAATTACAGGACTTAGAGGTGTCCTAGATTTTTTTTTTTACTTCTCGTTTTTGTGGAAGGTTCTTCAGTATTTTATTGTAGCAGTGATCCTAATAGGCTCTGCTAAAAGCAATTCAGTAACCCTCTGAATTCCTGCTTTTTTTTGCTGTAGTGCTTGTAGTACTTCATTTCCATTCGGTGGGTAAAGATCAGAGGATCATTTAATGGTAATGACAGCAAAACTTACGGTAACTGGTGACAATGCTAAAATCCAAAGAATAGTATAAAGTTAACCTCATACTTGTGAAGGTCATTGTCGCTAAAAAGTAACATTTCAAATTTGTGGTTGAATTCATGTATTCTTTTTTGCTATAGAGTTGAATAGAGATTCTCAAGATGCACAACCCAACTAAAACCGTACTATAACTGTGAATAGTTTCTACATCTTAATTGTCTGATTGTCTTGTATTCCTTCGAGAAGAAGCGATTGTTTTGTAACAAAGCAGGTGGCTTCTATGATACTTTGGATGTGAGGGGAGATGATTATCTTTTTCCCCTACTACTATACAACTCTGCTGACCTGATTAGAATTGCTTCTGATCTGTGCTTTCAGAAATGAGATGTTTTAACCTTGTGACCTGGGAGAAATGGCAAAACTTTTCTATTTGATATGTTTTATGAATAAACCATCATTTGTAATTTCGAGTCTAGCAATCACTTGGAAGTTGACCGTGGAAATTGTGGATCTTTAAGTTTCCAGAAATTTAATAAATACATCCTTTTCTCATGACAAAATCTGCACCCTGGCATTCTGAAGTGGCACAATTCAAATAGGTCCATTCACATATAGCAAAGAAATGAGACTTATGGTTTTTCTCAGTATATTCTGTGACTGTAACAGTCTTTTCCATGTTATACCGAAGATAGAGATATGATTTTAAAGAGAACATTATTTTACACTGAAGTTTCTGTTCATAAAGAAAGACTTTCTTATGGGTAAATTAATATTTGTAGCTAGCTGTGTGCAAGAGGTATTCTCATTGACCAGCATCATGGTAGCATCCTTGATTCATTGGCAATATCTCTTCATTATAGGACAACCAAATAACCTTTAAGGGATGGCTATTAGACTCATCGTTAATGTCAGTAAATTTGTGTATGTGACTTCCTGCAAACCCCAATCTGGAGAGACAGATCTCCTGGAGAGACTCCTTTTAGAGGCACTCCTGGATGAAGCTGGGTCTCTTCAGTCCTCTTTTGTCTTAGTGAGACTCCTGTTGCTGTTAATCTTTAGATTAAAGGGATATTCTTCAAATGGATTATTGAAAATATTGCTGAAAACTGGAAGTCATCCATTTTCTTCCTCGCCAAAGAACCTCTTTGTGTCTCAGTAGAAACTATCTAAATTTCTTTATTGTATGCTGAAAAAAAAGCTGTTATATTTTGAAGTTTTGAAGGTTACATACCTTTTGCCATGGGACAGAGCCAATGCCTGCTTCAATTTATTGGAATCCCTATTGAAAGATGTTCTCTCTAGTCTTTCTACAGCCAGAAGTTACTAAGAGGGCCTGTGTTTTTTGAAGGTTTTTCCATCCTACTTGTTGACTGTTTCAGCAATGTTGTTACCTGTGCAAGTCAAATTGTAAGAGGATTAAGGGTGGTCCAAGACATAAAAGGTATCTAAACATCCAGCTCCTGGGTAAGGTCTCAGACCAGGAACTATTCACTTTGGTTTGGGGAAAGATCCACCTAGTGTAAGACTCTAGTACAGTACACATGAAGAGGCTTAAACTCATGGATATTCCAGAGGTATTAAAATTTCCCCTGCATTTACTCTGGCTAAAGAAGATATCATCGCTGGTGTTTGTTCAAGTTGTGTGCCCTTTTAGTCTTGCTTTTCCTGCTAAGGATTCCTCACTGACCTTCTGAATTGTTTCACAGATTCTTTTGTAATAACTGATTGGTCTTTTTCCCTCTTTTGCGTTCTTGGGCATTTGGATTATAGCACTTATATGTGTTCTGCAGTTCCCATGACATCTAAATTCCTTCTGAATAAGCATGAGCATTGAATGAGCATTTAACATGCTGCACCAAGTTGGAATTCTGTTCTGTATGTCCTGAAAAGATATGGTCATGTCAATCTGTCTTGTTTTGCAGTTGTTTTTTTTTTTTAAGAGATACTTGTGGATAAATAAAACTCGAGCTTCATGGGATCATCTGATAATTATCACTAACCAGTGGCTACAAAGATTTGTAGATATTATAGAATATAAATGAGTGCAGCTGGTGTACTCAGGAGGCAATCAGCAGCGTGAAAGGGACTGGTGCCAGGTTACAATTCTAATAAATTTTGATATTTAATATGCAGTAGTGATTTTCTGTTTGAAACATAAATAATCTAGTTATTTTGCAAAAGAGGACAAAGAAATGTGGATCTCCAGTGGGAAAAGTGAGAGAATGTGGCCCTCCCTCTCCAGTATTAAGATATCCTTGATGAGACGGTTACAGGAGGAAATATACTGGGAGGAGGGTAGGAGGAGTAGAGCATTCTCTTTTTTGTCATGCCCTGGTGACCCTTGAGTTTCCTGCTAGGAAATCTACGCAGGAACTTGGCATGTAAAAATGTACTTAATTTTCCAGTCTACAGCACAGAGGGAAACAACCATTATATCAGGTGTGGGGTTCAGATATTAATGAGCTAAAGTGATTATTGCCATCTGATAACCTTATCTGTAGCTCAGAGGTGCCAGGTTCACTAGTCCCATGTCTAGACTGGAACAAGAAGGAACTATCGGAGTGTTCCCAAAAATACTGAGATAAAAACACCTCATGTGCGGAGAAGCCAGAGGCAACTTTAAGTTCTTAAGACTCTGCATATTGAAGTGCAGACTTGAGATGACAGGGCAAAGGAACAGCGCTCCTCTAAGGAGAACACAGAACTGGAGGGCAGGACACAGCCTTAGCCTAGAGGGTGGAGACTATTCAGTTGAGATCTGAATATGAACCATCTGGACTACACCTTTTTTCACACTCAGTTCTCATCCTTTGCCATTTTGTTATTTAAGCCATTGTTAATTTGGATCTGTTGTCCATGATCAAGATACTTACTGGACACATTAGGTAACAACTTTGCTGAGATAATGCTTCATTTCATTCTAAAGCAAAGTAGCTGTAAAATCAAAGACTATACCTGCTGGCTTTTCCTCATTTATATGGTAATGCCGTGTGGGGAGAAAAAAAAACAAAAAACAAACAACTTTGTGACATTTCTATGGATTTTTGAAGAATTAAAGGAATAGATAAGAAATGAGAAGCTGGGTTGGAAAAATATACTTTACTCTTAAAAAAAACTAGGATGCTGAAAAGTAGAATTTATTAATGTTATAAACTTTCTGTTCATGTGCTGTGTAAACATGTACTTTTATGGTTATGTTCCATATTTCTACACCATCTGGAGAGTAAGAATTTCAAAGCAAAAATTTTTTTTCTTATTTTTATCAGTGTGTTAGAAGTTTGTTTTAAATGCTTCAGGAAGAGCAATTTTCTAACATAATGTACTTGAAAGTAAGTTTTGACAGATTGAGTTCCCCATTTACCTAATAAGTAGCATTCTGTAGTCCAGTATATGCAATTGCTGCTGAGAATTTTGGAGATTTGATTTTCCAATGTGAAGAATGACATTTTAAAAGTAGTTTATTTCTTATTAAGACATTAC
Organism: Pterocles gutturalis; assembly: GCF_000699245.1. Taxonomy (NCBI): domain Eukaryota; kingdom Metazoa; phylum Chordata; class Aves; order Pterocliformes; family Pteroclidae; genus Pterocles; species Pterocles gutturalis. The sequence goes on along the minus strand of NW_010112646.1, from coordinate 131,353 downwards.
ATGGTCTTTAACAAGTTATTTTACTCTTTCAAAATTCCCCTTGTAAAGAACAACATAGTTTAGCAGTATCAGCTTAGAATATTTTTATTGAAAATCCTTGTTCTAGTGTATTCCAAGATCAGTTTATCTGAATGTCTGGTTATGTGTTTGTATTCATAAAATAAAAAATAAACACAAAAATAATTTGATAGTGCTTGTTCTAATGTAAAAGAAATTGAACAATCAGTCAGAAATAGCCATTCTGAAGTTCTTCTTCTAGAGAAGAACAGAGAAGAATTAGCATGGAGCAGTGCACCGAAATGAAAATGCACAATTGAACACATTCCATCACACAACCAAGGACGTTTCAGAGATTCCAAAGTTAAATCAAACTAAAGCAGTGAATGTACAGATCAACTGGTTTGCCTTTGAGGTTTGTGCTATGGCTCAGGGGTAGTGTAACTATCTAAAAGTATTTTCTGTGCTTTTAGAGATCAATTTGTTGCACAGAGCCAGGTTGAGTGCCTGAAGACACAATATGGTATGTAAGAGCACTAGACACTTGCAGAAGGTAATTTCTTTTTAATGTCCTATTTGTAGAGTCATTTGGTCCTGAATCTCGTCTTCTATGTATTTCAAGACTGTATAGAAAAAGTTGGGAGCCCACAAGTCATAAGCTTCTAGGCTCACACAGTTATTTTTCTTAACACCGTAATCTTCATGGTTTTTGTGATTCGTTTTGAATCACTATGTTTTGTTTTTTGTAGTAGCTTCTCTCTTAGTCTTTGAATGTTTGGAGTTAGTGATGCTGAAAGTGCTGTCTGCTGATGCATACAATATTTTTCATGAAATGGTGGGGTTGTTGTATCTGTTACACTGCATATAGTATCTGGAAGCAAAGCAGTTAACAATTTGTAGGTCTTCTACAAGAGTCTTAGTGGATGGTCCTTGTAATGATAATCGGAGCAAGTTTGGGGCAAGACTACATTGAAAAAGTTTGTTATACTTTCTCCTTTTCTAATATCAAATGTAGAGGCATCTACAATGGTGAAGTAATGTCTTATAGCAGTTAAAAAACTAAAAATCACCCAATACCAAACCCGCAACCTTTGAGGAAGAGATGAGTTGCATAATCTGAAGGAAATGTTTCAATAAGAGTATTAACAGATGGAGACTGCTACAGTAGGTCAGAAAGGAATTCCCTGAAGACAAAGGACATTTTGTTGGATCTCCAGGAGTTTTGTATTGATGTCACAATACACATTTCCAAACTCTGTTTTTTTGACAGAGAAACCTCATTATAAATGGACAGAATAACTTGGAGGAAAAATTGAGGGGGAGGCTTCCCTTCTTAGGGAGCCATCTGGTTCACAGTTTGCAGCTTCCTGCTCTGCTCTCTAAGTTGTCTTTAGTTGCAGTAGCTGTTCTATATGTGTCCCAACACTTGGATCCTAGTACATGTGATAGTTACTCTAAGCCAAACAGAAAATACATGTGTGAAATGTGGACTCAGGATTTTGATTTTTTTTTTTTATATATATATAGAAATAGATTTATTTTTAAAGCACAATTTTAAAAGTATATTAGGAAACATTATTTAATCAAAACATTTATTCTGCATTTTGGATTACTTTTTTCCTGCATGTTAACATGGTGAAGTATTCCTTTGTATTATTTTCTCCTCTCTGCATTCAAGAGCTGTGCCTCAATTGACTCTCGAAGTCACAGAAGTAGCATCCTTACCCCTGTGAACAGTCTTACAAAAGCTGACAGTTGGTTACTTACTGCTGAATGTAATGGATGAAAAAAAATGTACTTGTAAAAATAATTCAAAATGCTTCAGTGCAACTCTTCAACACCTTGAATAGCCTTTGAATGTCTCTAAAAGCTGTGTGCAGTTGTCCTATTTTCTTGCTTACTGCAACTATATCAATTTTAAATTTTTAAAAAGTGCTTTGTATAGTGACGAGTGAATTCTTAACAGTGAATGAGGGCTGTCCACCACCACCTGGCCTTTTTTCCAGCATCGCATATGGGATCCTTTGCATTATCAATAGAAAGAGCTATTTGGCTCTCTTAAATTCTCACTTTAAGTAAAATTGGATTGTGGGAAGAGAATCAATAGTTTAAATAGTTTAGTTAGAAGCGATGTAGAGATCAAAAAGAGGCTTTATACCAGGTCAGATATGTCGAGAATACTGTGCTGTGAGCTTAGTCAGCTCTTAGCAGCACCACTGCTACCCGTCGTAATATTTATGTAGCACTAAGGTACAGATTTCTTCAAACGGACAGTTTTAGACCCAGCTTTTGAAACCTTACAGTTCTGAGAATATTACAGCCCGAATCAAACTCTTTCAAGGTAGAAACCTCAAATTTGCTGGGGAGCTGAACAGAATGGTTAATCATCAGATTTGGATGTAATGAAAATGAGAAGGGAATGCTCTGTTCTCTGGCAGTTGATAGCACTGGTTTGAAGTAGTAAATGCTAAATGGTATGCGTAGACAACTTGCTGCCTCTGAAATCGAGAAATAATAAACCTCAGACTGTACCCGTTTAATCTTTTTTTCTGCATTCACTGCTTCTGGCTTGTATTTGGCTGGTAGGTTATAAGAGAAGCTAACAACCTTATTTTTATTGTTCCTTTGTTCTATGCTGATCATGTTATATCAAAATAAATGAAAGAGGGGGTTTTGGCATGTATTTTAAAAAAAATAATCTTATCTGAACAGAAATTCTGCCTGAAACAACTGAAATATTATCTCACTAAGATCATAAAGCAGGGATTAAAATTTTTGTGAATTTGTTGTTTGGTTAAAATGGAATAAAATAGGACTGGTTTGTCTGATATTAAAGCTGTGTGGGGCATAGTGTATTTTAAAGTAATTTACAAAAATAATGCTAGGAAAACACAAGAGGTATATGGGAAATTCAGTGCATAACATTCTTGATAACCTGACTGCTGGCTGAAGATGAATGGATCTGTACCAGAGCAGTTTGTTAGAATGGTTCCTGGAAAACCAGTTAGATCATTTATGTCCAAATAAACATCATGGATAACAGATGAAGAATATTAACGTAGGATTATAGAGTAATATAATTAACTATTCTTACTGTGCTTGTAAGTGGTCCATAGCCATTTATAAGTCAAATCTGGTTTGGGTTTTTCTGCAATGAATATGTTGAGTGCAGAATTTAGCTGATGCAGTAAAATGGACAGTCTCATTGTGTATATTTCTACAGGGCTAGAGGCAATTCAGAAATCTGGTCTCAACTAATTTCTGGAATTCAGTGGCAGCTCTTGAAAAGTGACTTACCAGCCCAGTCTCATTCCTACAGATCATCGTTACAGTCCCTCTTAAATCTTCCTCTGATGGATTTGGGAATAGAAGGTGCAACTGAATGATTAAGAAGTCCTTGTAAAAATACTGAGGAGGGGTGTATATATAAAAAGTAGCTTTTTAAAAGTAGAATCTTGTTAGAGCCCAGCAAGAAAGCTGAAGTAATTTGCATGTTTTTCCAGTAGAATATGCCACATAACTTCTATGCACTATTTCTGAAAGTGTATTTATCTTGTTCATAATTAAACTTGAAATGTTGATGTAATTGCAGGCTGTGCTACATGCGAAGTATAAAATAACCTTGCTGTGCGGTGTTCAATGGGCAATTTAGAAAACTGCTAGTCGAGTATCAGCATATTGCTGCAAGCTCCACAGGATGCAGTGAATTCCCATAACAGGGTAGAAATCCGAGGATGCTGCAGAATACAGAGCAGGCTACAGCCTCTGTTCCTCAGAAGTTACCATATCCACTGTTAGTGTTTCTACTCTAGTACTTCTGAGGGCCTTTGAAATTTCCCTCTCTCCTACAGTAGTAAAGATTTGCTATATGCCACTTCACTCGGAAAACTGCCACATGACCAATAAAATTGATTTCCCTTTTGTGTGCACATATACAGATTGATCAGCAAAGGAAAGCAGGCTCCATGTCTTCCCTATGCAATTTCAAGGCACTTTGGTGTTAAGCTTACTACAGCTGTCAATGAAGTTAAGAAGCTTTCCCACCTGAATTTGCTATGTGTTTTCAGTAGAGACGTACCTTTAATCTGGGGTTCATCAAGTTTCAAGAAGGAAAGGATCTCCCTGAGCCAGTAGGTAGTAATTTTTTCCTAATGAAGAACCATGGCATTTAACTTTTTATCCTTGGAAAAAAGACTTTGTTTCTCTGAACCATAACCTCATGCAGGCTTTCCCTGGAGAAGCCAGACACTGCCTTATTCCCTTGGGGAGAGCAGTGACACCTTCTTAGTTCCTTTTGGCATAAACAAAAGTAAATTCAGTATGTGCATAGGTGCTAGGCTGTGATCATTGCAAAGTCTTCCTGGATTTGTATGGGTGTTTTGGAGGCACAAGTGCCTCTACCATATAATGGATAATGTGCTTTTTTAGCAGTAATAATGAATGGCTGCTAAAAGTGATTTAGCATGACTTGAAACCTGGTGCCAATGTCAAAGATGTACACAATTTATGAAAGAACAAACTAAAATGATACACAACACTCACTGGTAAGGTGATAGTATTTGGTTAGGCTCATTTTCCAAAAAGGAATTGTCCTCTTTAATGACATTATTATTTCTGCTTATTAAAGTACTGTTAATAAGATCTGAATAGTTTTTTAAAACATGCTCATTTGCTGAATCCTCCGAGGGAGCAAAACTTGAAAGGAACCATGCCATTTGAAATGTGTCAAGCACAAATGACTGATATGTCTGTCTGCCAAAATTATTTGGCTTCATATTGCTTTCTAAATGGCTTTTTCTGCAGTAGTATCATGCATAAGAGATGATTAATAGAATGAGGAAAATAAGGAGATGGAAAAAAAAATCACAAAATAATTTCCTTCCCTTGTGTTATTACAGGGTTGAAAAAATCTGAGACATCCTACAGCTGTTAGAAACCATTGCAAAGAAAGCTTTTTGCCCTGCAAACAGCTTCATGAAAAGTAAGCATAAAAAGACATTGCCATTTTAGCAGCATCTTTTGAACATTAAGTCTCTCTTCTTGTACGTTAAAGCCTCAGAAACACTTTCCCCTATAGTCTGGGAATTCTTTCTTTGAGGTAAGGATTAATCTGTGTTTGTTTGATCTATTTTATGTTTAAGGAGATTAACATATATTCAGGGTAATGAAAACCATTTCAGATGCACAGTGCATCTTTGTTGTGGTGAAAGGCTTTTCCTGCTGAGGTCTGCAAAACCAGACCTCTCAGATTTAACAGACCTCAGAGACATGCTTCTGGACTAACAGTGTGTGTTCAGAAGTTTCTTTCTTGACATGTTGGGTTGCAGCGTTTTTTGTTATATTTGGGGGGAGGGAGTTATTGATTTTTTTTTTTTTTTACTTATTTATAATTCATATTTATTGTCTTTTGCTACTCAGGGGACTCAAAATATGATTCTGATACAAATTGTAAAGTTGTGAGGTCAAGGTCCTGTGCCCTCCTCTTATTTATTTATTTTCAACATGTATTAAAGCACTGGCAGAGCTGCTGGAGTTGTTTTTCTTTCTCCCTCACCTGTACAGTTACCTGAAGAGTTTTGTATTTAGATCTCAGAATATAACTTAAATTACAGACGTGTTGCGGTTCTTAAGTCTAACTTCAGATGCCTGCCTTCAGGTCCTCATGTATTCAGGTTAAAGAAAATGGACCAGGGAGGAATTGTCTTCTTACGTTATTTTAAAAAATAACACTGTGGAGCAGACAGCGGTGGCTTGGCTTGAGCGTACCCTCTGCCCTGGCACAATTGCATGGAGAAGTTTAGATGATGCCAGTCTCTTCTCACTCTGCACCGTGCTGGGGGCTAGCTGTACCAGGACCATGTGGAACTTGGATAGGCCAAGGGAGCTGGTGAACCGAGTTGGCCACTGGTGAGAAACATACAGGAACGACAAGGTATATTTTGGGGAAGACCATCAAGACTGTCAATAGATTGAAAACCAGAGTCAGTGGAATAAATTACATTGAAGGAAAGGTTAAATTCTCAGAGTTTTTTCCTACCTCTTTCTTTTCTCATTTGATTATTGGTTAGGACTACCTTACTCTGCTTGGTTCTTCACTGAAAACCGTGAAATCTGCAAAGCTGTCGGGGTCAACTCCTGTGGAAATGGTTGAGGGTTTTAATTAAAATTGTTAAGATTGTTTTATTAGAGATATAATGTGAATTGTTGATATACAACCAGTATATTGTTATGTTGTTATAATTGTGCTAGAAAAAATATATTATCTACAAGTTATAAATAAAATGATAAAATTTATTGACACATCAAGACCTGTAGACTTTCCACAACTAAAACTTACCTTCCAGAGCATCCCTTCTGTCCCAAGAGCTCTAACTCTGTGATTTCATGCAAATTTGGAAAACGCAAACTCATGAAATACCTTGAGTTTTGAACAATCATGGCACTACTTAATAGAGCAGAAAATTAGATCCATTAAATTTCTGGTATCTATGTAAACCAACATATTTCATTACTGCGTGTGTGAAACATTTTCTTACAAGCAATTACAGAATTTAAAGGCATTAATGCAGGAGGAAGAAGCAGGACGTTTCCCTTTTTAAAATTCTGAACTCTGAAATTTAGGAGAAAGCAACGTGACCTTGTTGTGCCAGGCTCATCAGGCTACATTTCACATTGGGCTGTGATTATTATAGTTGGCTTCATTCATTATTAGTTCATCTCTTCCATCAAAAACATTTGTGGATATGCCTAATCCTGAGCTAAATTCTAACCTGTCACGGTGAGCAAGCCAACTTCTATTTTGATAAAATCAAAGTAAATGGGCAGCTGTTTTGTGTCTATTTTCAGTGCCTTGCAACATACTCGTGAAATGATGCTGTACATCTAAATCAGCTCTTTCCCCTAGTTTTAAATATATTTTAGTATTTAAGGCATTATGACAGTTTTTGTGACTAATTTTATACAAAAGCCTCAAGTAACTCAGCCAAAAGGATAAACAAATCTTTTTGCTCTGCAGAATCCAGTGTAGGGCTGAACACAGTCCAGAAGAAAGCTTGTAGAGCCTCTGAAAGCTAACAAGTAGCAGCTTGAGGGTACTGTACTGTTTGCTTATGATAAAGGGAAAATAGCTTAATCCCTTTTTCACTGACAATGAAACAGGAACATTTCTCGTAGACTGCAGCACCTACCGTGCTATCAAGTCATGCTTACTTCTACCTATGGTGGCTAGACCTCCACCTTGTTTTAATTCACAAATTGAAGTTATCTATTCCTTTCAGTTAGGAACAAGTCTTCTATAAAAGCCTCTTACGCAGTCAACACTTATAATTTATACAAAGGCACTCTTTTAAAACACCTGGAATTCTTTTCCCTCCTGTACGTTATCTGTGTGTGTGTGTTACAGGAAGGACTAGGGCTAATGGGCAATTAGTCCATACTGTGTAAGAAACTTCATAAATATGGAGCAATAGTGAGTTTCTGCTCAAAAGAGCTTAGTTGAAGTGTGCCTGACCTTTATGGTGTCATTGCCCTTTAAAAATATTTGTCAATGATTCCATTTTCTGCCCCTAGCCTTACTTAAGAATTGAAACAAAATATGTCAGAGGAAGATTTCTTAAAATATTTCTTAGAGATTTCTGAAAAAATTCCATGTTACACCATAGCTATAGAATCTCTTTTTTGAGCAGTGGTAAGTGATATATACTTGGAAATGTTTTTCTTCTATGATAAGGACCTCTGGTTTCAGTATAATTTCCTTTTTCTTCTCATCTTTGCAACCGTTAAATTATTTTAATTAATTTTTAGAACCAAGTGGAATATATTCTTTTTCTTTGTGCAAAGAAAAAGCCTTTTTTCTTAAAGAAGTCTTCTATAATGTGAATAGAAGGATTTCTTCCAAATGTTCTGGCAAACCAAAACATTCACATTTTTTAAGGACAGCAGATGTCATGTTTAAGAAATGCATATTATCAAAAATGTTACTTTCAATCAAAGTGTGTTTTTTATAGAAAATTTTCAGCCAGTTTAACTATGCATCACTTCAAGCATGTAACTGACTGCAGTTTGAGGGGAAAAAAGCTTCCCCAACTTTGGAGCAGCTTATTACATTCTGTCCATACTTCCCAAGGACTGAATACATTTGACAACTGTTTATGGTTATCAACTTAATCTAAAAATGAACTTTCCTAGGAAAATATTGCCAAGGTAAAAGCACTGACAAAGGTAACTAAGGCAAAAGTCTGCTTTGGATATGTTTCTTCAGGGAAACGTTTCACAGACAGAAATTATGCTCTGAAGAGTGAGGAAAAATCATTATGAGAGGAATTTCATTATTCCTGAAAAGAATATAATGGGTTTATATATGATGAAGAAAGATGTTATCACTCATTTGAAGCCTCTCTTAATGCACCGGTGACTTTACCATTTCAGCGAAATGCCAAAAAAGATGCATGTTATGAACCCTGGTGTCTTTATTACTGCAGCATATTATCCTGGCATATTCTTTATTGAGTAAGTGCCATTGAGCAGAGCCGACATTTCAGAGTAGAATTCTTCTCTTAATTTTATTTTTTAACATCATCTTGCCATTTGGTACATTCCTCTTCAACTCCTTGCTTTGAATTTGCCATTCTTATTCTTCACCTTTTGCTTTCCCATTCCTTTTATAGCCTTGTTAGCGTTAGTTAAGTGATGTTGATTGCCATTTAAACAACTCTGGGAAAAATTTAAGACTTGCATCTGATTATCAAATTGTCTTATGTGAGAATTCAGTACCATTCAGGCCTGGTTTTATTACTCTTGGGTAGTTTGCTCTTAATGCTAAAAATAAAATGATTTATGAAGAGAAATTAGATGTGCATCATTCTAGTTTGCAAGATGGGCTGCATATTACATTATGTGAGTCAAAGAAGTGTGAGAATATTAATAACTCTGTCAATCAACGTAATGTTTCTTCATTTTAAGCCACATTTTACTTCTAATATTGAAGCAGAATTGAAATCCCCAGTTTTAAAATATTACTGCTCACTAGGCCATTCCAAAGTGGCTTTTATTGTATTATTCCCATTTTATAAATGAGGAAAAACTGAAGCAAAAAGGGGAAGCAGAAGGAAATTAGCTTTCTGAGCCCCATTCAGCTTCCCCCTTGCTATCACTATATTTCACTTGTAATTATAGCTCTTTATTTAAAAGTATCTTTATTAAGACTGTCATCTTGTCTTGGACTTACACCACAGTCATGGTCATTATTTCTCATCCTGTCCTTTTTGACAGCAGAGAAGAGGGCTAAGTTGCTTTTTTCTTCACTACCACAAATGAGACAGAGGGCTCGTAAATATCTACAGAGGGTCTTATTCTACTCTGACAGCAACTTTAGCCTGAAATAATTTCAGAAGCCTTTCTGGCTTTGCTCCTGAATTGTGCAAGTTTCTGGGAAGAAAGCTGGTGATTTTAAGGAGGTGAATAATCCTCTGTGGAAACAAGGAAGACATGAACATCTTAACTGGAGTCTGGAGTGATGCTGGTGGCAGCTGCCATGTGCCAGCTCTGCTGGGTTTGGCAGCAAAGAAAAGAAGGGATCTTTTTTCAGATGAAGGTAAATGATACCTCTCCTAGAAACATCTGAAGCTGGGATGGATTCTCATGGGAATAATAGCTGGGTTAAGTATCTCACACTTCATATGCTAATCACCACCCTACAGTTTCAGCCCCAAAATTCACTCAAGTTTCAGACAGCAATGCAGCATAAAGAGAAACTAGGCTGCTCAGAGCCAGGAAGCAGCCTGGCTCAGCATCACAGAGTTGAGCACAGGCTGCTTCACCCTGCCTCTAGTGCTGTCTCTGTGCATCTGTAATGGTTTTGGTGCCCAGGCCAGCTCAAGTGTATGTGATTTGTACAGACTCGCTCACAGTTTTTCTTTCTCTCTGTTCACTGGGCACTGTAAAACCAGGAGAGATTTCCATGGGTAGAAAGGTGTGACTGTAGTCAGCCTATCACAGTGATCATTTGGGGTGTAGCTTTTTATTTTTTTTTATAGCCCCTCATCAAAAGGAAGGGTAATGCCATCTATATTGTCCATCTCTATACTATCCAAGCACTGTTCTCATAGACATCCTTCACTTTTGTCCAAACTTAATAGGTTGTCTTCATAGTTGTCTTGGTTGGTAAGGAAAGTGGAGAGGATAGTTGTACTGTGGGGTTATGGTTAGTAGAAGTGCTTAGGCTCCTGTGCTCCATTTAATGAGAGACTGGCAAGTGCTTGTCTCTCTCAAATCAAAGTCTTTGTACATCATACTGACATCCACATATTGGGTTCCTCACACTTGGGTACTGCCTCCAGGCAAAAACAGCATTCCTCTTCTGTCCTGTCCGCTGTGAAAGGTAGTTCTAGGATGGATATTATTTATTTCTCTTTTCTTTCCAACTGTTAACACAGTCGTGTTTCTGAACATCTTGATTCCCAAAGCCCAGCTGCTGATCATGTGCTCAAGCAAATGTCCTCAGTTGTCATTCACAAGCATTCACTTCATAAGTAGTATTCAAGTGCTATATGAATGCTGATTTATTAAAAAAAAAAACCCCAGAACTCCATATAAACAAACACAAAAAAACCCCAACATATAATTCAGAATGTTTCTGCTGGAAGTGACCTTAATAGCTAAAGGTTAGGGGAGACAATTACATGGGACCACTTTAGACTTTTGTAAAAGCAGATTTAAAACACTCTCCAACTGAATTCCAAGAATATTTGTGGCAATTCTTTTGAAAGGGTCATTGACTGTACAAGGATGGAAGTTGTGGGCAGTCAAGTTCTGTAATTTATTTCAGGCAGCTGAAGAAAAAAGGCATATGTTTCTAAAGGACTTGTTGAGTTTTACTCCTTTCAGTTTTTAATATGCGAACTTTAAATGAATCATTTTGTTTTGGAATAAACATGCATAAAACCACAACATCAGACTATTTGGCATATAATAAATTACCAAGAATACGTGTAGTCTCGGAATTTTTTCATATGAAGTATGGGGCACTGTTTAGAATCTGAACTTCAGGGTTCTAGATCACAAAGTGATGATTTTATTTTACTGTATTTTGATGGAGTATTTATAAATTCAGAGTAGACATACAGGTGGTGAGAAAGAACATGTTCTCTACAACCTCAGATTATTTGGCTGAAGAGGGGTTAAAAAAAAAAAAAAAGGCTGGAGGTGGGTGGGGATCGAGTAACTTGCCTAGCAAATTGTTGCCAAGCTGTGACTTTACACAGCTGTTTGGGAACTCTTGCCCATACAGTGATATTGGAGATGATGAATGTGAAGCAATTAGCACTGATTCACGCTTGTAAGTGCTACTTGAAGGTTCAGTCGAGGAACTGTGCTTTTGTATGATTTTGTGTAAGTGGTGCTTCAGCATATTTAATAAGGTCAGTTATAATACATGTTTGAAAACTGCATAAATGCAATCAGGAAAACATTTCTGATTGCATGAATAATAGTTGTTGCACATGCTTAAAATGCAGTAAATTATAATGTGATATAAATTAAGTTGAGCTCTAGAGACATTTTTACATTAATAAACTTAAAATCTCATATTTTGACTAAGTGTTCTGATTAAGCCAGCATTTGAAGAGAGTGAGGTTTTCATATTTAACTTGCACATGTGCTTCACTCTTCTCAACTTAAGTTAGATTTTCTAGTGTATAGTCAGAATCTTTCTGCTGGAATTTGAATTGATTGTTTCTTTTCTTATTTACATGAATGTAAAGAATAGATAACTTCTCTCTGCATTAATCTTTTGGGGACTGTTTCTGGTCTTATCTGCAGACTATGAGCATTAGAGGTTGCTTGAGGGGCACAGTATCCATTTTTCTCCATTTCCAAAGTCAGTATGAGTTTCTGTCTCTTTATGTTTTGCTGCATGTTAAAAAAGTACCAAACTTTCTTGAGTCTCATTAAGTTTTAGGGAAAAAGTGGGGGCTGTAGGACTTGAAGAACCAGTGTGTTAGGTGAGAAGAAGGCAGGGATTAAGATTATGAATGTGGTTTCATAGGTGGAGGAGATCTTCAGGAACTCTGGAGAGCAATTGGCTTTGTGCTTAGCCTGTAAAGAGGAAAATTGCATTGACTGAGACTGAAACTCCCTTGGGTTTCTCATTCAATTCCAGCCTTGTATTTGCTGGGCCAATAAACAGATAAAGAAGAACTAATAAAGAAAAGAATCAGGTTAAAGAGAGAATCTGTAGCTGGTAGCGCAGCTGCAGTTACATCCTTTCCTTGCATCATAGATTGCTTTCAAGCAAAATTGTTCACTAAGGCTATTTATTGAAAAGACAAAAGCTTCTGCCTTTAATGGTTGCCTGCTGAAGGGATTGACCTTTGGCTGTGCTGAGGCAGAAGAACTAGAAAGAAAAATGCATATTGGAAATTCGTTTACCTTCATTTTTAGGCTTGTTTCCTTCCTTACTGCAGGCTGTAGCTGCCAGCAGGCTTCTCAGAGCCACTCAGATGGCTCTCAGGCTCTTCACCATCAACATACATTTCAGATGATGTCAGCAGTTCTTCAGGTGCTGGGTTCTCATACTAAAGGCCTCTTCTCTCCCCTGGTAGCAGCACTGTATTTTCCCTGCATGGTCTGTAAAGAATGAGATCTGAGTTAGTTTCTGGTTGTTTACATTTTTCCAGTTGTGACTCTGACCCACTTTCTGCCCTTTCCTGAATTCAAAATACCCATTGACTTAAATGAAAAAAAACCCAAACACACACACAGACAAAAACAAAAAACCAGAAATACCCACTGGAAGTTGTACGTATATATCTAAGGGCAAAATGCAGCTCTGTGTAGATATTTTCTCTATTCTTACTTTAAATTGCATGACTACAAATCTTTGCTTAGCCTGCTGTACTTTCCCATCCCATGGTATGATGGCAAAGCAAAAATCTTCTGTGTAAACAGAAACAAGTTCCTGGAAATTGAAATCTTTAAATTGGAATGAGTTTAAAGTTGGGCTCCTAAATGCTGCCGTGCATGTTTAGTACACCAGTTCCCACTGGGATGCGCAGCACACTTCATTCAGGGAGATAGCTTAAGTTTTATTAGGTCTGGCAGTTCTTTATTTCATTGCTGATTAAATGACCTGTGAGCAGTGTAGCATGTCACCCTTGCGTTGGAGAAGAATTGGCACTGCCTGTGGAGTTGGATTCAATTGTTGGGACATATGAGTGTCTGGTTCCAAATGCTTGACAGAGATAATAAAGTACAGAGTTTCTTAAACAGAATCAATGACAAAATGGCAGATGCTATTTTCTTCACCTTTTTTTCTTGGGGGGGTGGGTGTGAAGTTGCATTTTCAAAGTAGACAGATAGCAAGGGATTGTGAAGATCGGGTGCATCCTGAGCTATCCCGTTTGGTGGGTTACTGCTTAGATTGAGGCTTGAAGCCTCAGGCCCTGTCCTGCCCTTGGTGACATGGTGCACGATTCCCCTTCACACCGACAGCTTCATGAACGTGCAGTGGAGATGGGTTCACAAGTGCAATCCTTTATTTCTGATTGTAAAACATTTTAAGTATGTGTGGACACTATTATATTTGGGTTTTTGGGTTTCTCTGTTGGTGCAGTCCCTTAAAATGGTGATTCTGGGGGAACTATTTCATGGCAGCTCTAGGGAAGAATTAATGTAGTATAGCTTCACTCTCTTCCCTAGGGTGTCCATGACCCAGCTCATGCACATTTCTGCAGAATGTCCATTTGCTATAGCTATGTATGAGTATTTTAAGAACAAACTGGTCCCAAATCTTGATTTTTAAAATATTGCTGAGAATTCTCTTTATTGGAAGAAATTCTTGCACTTTTTCTGCAATTAACATTAGTTTGTTGAAATAAAACTTGGAATTATAATTGTGTCATGCTACTAACACACATATAATTTACATTTATTGAAGAATAAGCAGATGTTCATTTTTTTTTTTTCTATTAGCATTTCAGTGCAAGTTTGCATATGATGTCACAGTTGGAAAAATATGTTCTTGTGCAGATGTGTCCTCAGATTGAAAACTATACAAGGAAGGGATGAGATGCCCAGCATTTTCAACAAAGTAGTTCCCCCCAGCTCTCGTGAAAACCCTTTCAAATTCTATTCCAGATGTCTTAAACTTTTAGACCTGCAAGACAGTCATGCTATTCAGTGCTTTTATAGAATAAAAAAAAAAAAAACCACCACCACAAAAAAATAGAAACTATTGATATGTCAAAAAGTGTTAATGTAATCCACCTACATGTACCTAATTTGGTCTGTTTAATTCTTCTCGCTTTTCTTCTACTCCTCCAAAATTTCTGAAGAATTACAGGATGTGTGGCCTCATATATACTCCTTTCCAACTCAGGTCCTGATGTGACTGAGGAAAAAAAGTATGGAAAACACATCTTTCTGAAATGGACCTAGCGTGCCATTTTCCTGTAGAGTTATATACTCCCCTAATAATAAAAATGTTCATTTTAAATGCACTTTCCCCAACAAGTTTTTCTCACATATAACTTACACAGTAGACTCCCTAGGGAGTTAAGTTTCAGTAACCTTTCTTTGAGACCAACTGGCTTGTGAGAGAATTTTTTCAGACTTCAGTTCCAGAAACGATACCTGAAAAAGCAATCCTGTATGTTCCTGTACTGTGAGCTTTGTGGTCATTTAATTCTTTCTGTGGTATCACTGGGTGCCTATTAAACTGGAGTTCAAAGTAGCTAGAGTTGCAGCAGGAGATGTAGGAAAAATCTATTTTAAGTGCTTAATCTACCCTAGCAAAGTTTCTTGAAAAAGATCTGCAAAAGCATATCACATTTTGATTGGTGGGTGTATATAGAAAGCAAATGGAAGGAAACCCTTTTGACCACTTGTGGATAAATTTAGCTGCAACATATACTGTAGGGGGGGAAAAAGAGAATATATGTTGAGAAGTTGAAAGACTATTGGGGAAAAAAAAGTCTGTCTAATCTAAAGAACACAGTTTGTCACAGTTTTGTGAGTTTCACCCACTAGTTACATATTTCACTTATTTTTATCTGTATGGTGTGTACAAATGTATTAAATTAAACATATTTTATTAGGGATATTAACTGTTGAGTAAAAAAAGGGGATTATTTTTCATTTGGGTCAACACACAAAATTATTTCTGATTTTGTGAACAGCTCAAATCCTTACTGTAAAATTTTTGCCATCAAAATTTGCTGCATATATAAATAGAAAAGGCTTAGATGGGAGAATGAATCCAAGTGATTAAATGACATTTTGGGTTGCTTTTCTGTAATAATAGAATAAGCTAAGGGCTTCAGAAAATGAGGGGAAAAAGTTCAGGAGTTAACTCCTTTTTTGTGTAACTGCCTTTCTGACTTTTATTTAAGTTGTTTTTACATTTCACTCTTGAAAACCATTAAGTTAATTCAAATAAAAATCTTTCTGCAGGAAGGTATCTGTTTCCACAGAGCTGTTTTCAGAACAGAATGTGATTTCATGTCCAACTGTATTGAGACAGATGAGAGCAGGTCAGTAACTAAGGTATCTGCTTGATATAGCATCTCTACTGGGAGTCCTTGCTCTGACTTGTTAGGGTGAAGGATTTGTGTGGTTTCACAAGTATCTTTTCACTGGAAGTATTACTGCTTTATGCAGATCCACAGTTTTTAGCATATGTAAACCTGTGTCTCTGTAGCCCACTAAGTTGTGATGGTCCATTCAAGGTGGTTGTATTTGCTACACAGGTGTATTTGGTTTGGGAGTAGGGCTGCCTAAGCAAGCATTGCTGTATAAAGAAATGTTTGTGAAGCTGGGCTTTAAGTTCCAAACATATTTCTTCTTGTAAGGAACTGAACCCAGCACTGCTGTCCTGTGCGGTAACAAATAGCTGTGTAATCTCGGACCCTTGTGTTTCTGTGCTTCTCAAGGGGTAGTGGCTATCAGAGATGAATTGATGGCTTTTCATCAGTGTCAAAATACCTTCTTCTATCAATGTGAATTTTAATGTGAATGTAGAAATCTTTTTTATAAATATGTTTTTCAGTTTTGTTTGTTTTTTGTCAAAGTACTATTTAATATGGGCCATTGGGAGAAATAAACAATTTAATGATTAACTAGAAATGTAAAAGGAAAAAAAATCACAGTGATGAAAAAATAGGGTCAGCTTTGAACTTTTAAGAATAAGAATATCTTTGAAAGTTCTCAAGGGCTGTCACAAGGTTTTGCAGCTTTGAACCTTGTATGCTTTTTACAGAAGTCCTAAGACCCTCCTCTTATGACTTGCTGTGGTTTTTCCAGATCTTCTGTGAAGATCATGGAGGCCAAGGGATAAGTGATCTCATAAGAGGCTCATCCATCAACTTATTCTTCACTCTGTAATTAAGCTAACAGCTCAGTGGGAGGCTCATCTTCATACACTGACCTTCCTGCAAGAAGGGAGGTTATAAAATAATAGCAAAGCAAAGTTTCTGTCCTAGTGTAATCAAATATCTGAGATGAGGCTTACATACATGCAACTTGTAACCAGGAAAGAGAACAGAGCCCTAAATTGGCAGTAAAATTGTTTCTTCTCATTTTTGTAATAGGAGCCTAGATATTAACAGGATAAATACATTAGGAAGTCATAATTTGTCAGACAGCTAAATTTCATTGAAGTATTTTATTCAGGATTTTGCCATCTCTCATTAGAAAAATCTATTCAATTAGGTTGGGCAAGACACAGGTTCTTGAAATTGGAATGGAGCAGGTGACGTGCAGAGCTTCAGAGACTGGGACTAAACCCCAATTACTTTAGAAAAAACCAACAAATAAGTAAAGAGCATATTAATGAAGTGTACAGACAGCACTGAGCAGGAGAAACTGCATACACAACTGAAGGTGTGAACGTAGTGAACAGGGATGCAGAGGGTAAAAACCACACAGAAAATAGGAAATGGAGAGCCATCTGTGACATATCCAACCAATACATGTGGAAAAAACAATCCAAAAAATGATTATTAGGTAAGACTCAGTGGTGGCAGCGGGAAGCAAGTGAAGTAGAAGAAATGCAGAATATCAGATTTAGGATGTCAAGGTTAGAGATCTGTCCATAATGGCAGTGTAAATGGGGCTGCTCTGACTAACACGGTTTCTGGTTTACCCATCTTCTGTAGTGAATTAAGTTCTGCTGCTTAAACATTTTCACATCTAAGGGCATATTAAATGGTCCTTCCTTGAATTGTGTGCACTGAACCACGCAGTGCATTGTCCTTCAGGACTTTGGAAGTAATCAAAATCAAATCCTTATGCCTAGAAACTAATGATGACAAGTTTTTGAAGGAGTAAAAAAAGCAGATACTGCTGGGGTGTTAACCACATGACTTTGTGAAGACAAGAGAACTTCTAGGTCTTACTCTTTCTTGTGCACATCCTGTATTCCCAGCAAACTTCAGGTTTTAGTTTTTTCTTAAGATGGGATGTTCTGGACATTCCTAAACTCTCATAGTACACATGACCCAGTGCTGTCCTTTGAAATGCTGCAGACTTTGAATTTATCTGGCCGCTTCTTCAACACCAGATTGTCCAGTCAACATGCCAGTTCTTAGCATCTGCTGACTGTTCATTAGCGTTCGGGAGTAGTGTGGTTTTAAAGACTTAGCTGTCTTGGAACATACCTCTTTAAATAACAGTCTTGCTTTGTCTGTGCTGGTGTGATCTGAGAGAGGGCTGGTATAAATAACCTTGTTCACTTAAACAGAAAAGAAAAAAGCTAGGGGTTACTCTCACACTTTTTTGCCTTATTTTTGCAGTTTTTACACATCTTAATTTGCAAGAATCTGGATTTGTTAACTTTTAAGGGCCATATTTCAGCTTTATTCTCAGGGGTTTGAACAGAAAGTGTGTTCACAGTGTTGAGTGTTTCCTACTGAGTTTGTGCTGTGTTGTAATACTACTACTTAGGTTAATTGGATGCTTGCTAGGCTGATGCATCTCATTATGTACTGTGTGTTCCGTGGCTGGCCTCTCTTCTCTGTGTTTCAGCTATGTAACTGTATCTAGGATCCCTGGTCCTCATCGTATTCATGCTGCAGTGGTGCACAGGAGTCTCGCTCTGTCCTGGTGTGTGTCTACGTTCTGAAATATAGTTGTCTGATGTTTGGCTCTTTTATGCTTTGAAGAGATGGAAAACTACCACCAACAATTACCTTTCCTTGTTAAGATTTAGGGATACTAAGCTGTGAAGGATTTTTGTACAAGGTTATTTTTTGTGAGGTTATAACACACTTTAATAGGTTGCAATTATTTTAACCAGAGGCTGTAAATATTAGAGAGAATTACATACGCTGTAACTTTTGCAGGTTGTTAAACAAAATTATAGGAGGAAGAGTGCGTAGGAGAATGCTTTCATGTGAGATGCATATTGTGGGCTGACAGCCTAATGGGGGGACAAGACTAGGATATGTGGGTTATTTTCTCAGCTGGGTGACCTTGTGAAGTACATTCCCAACTTTGTACCTTGATTTCCATATCTGCCTACCCATAGCCACTTCATCGGCTCTCCTGCTCCTGTGTAGGGTTGGAATACATCGTGCTCCTGCAGCTACAGTCAACTGAGTTTTGCTGGGTTCTTGACATGCTGTCTTCTGGTAGTGTTTTTTATGCCTAGCAGTTGTTGTTGAGGAAAAGATATCTGGAAATCAAATATTCATTTTTTTTAAGGCAAATTGTGATAGATGTGTCCTAATTTGCAAATAGTCTAGAGAACAGTCATTGCTTATTTCTTAGCAGAAGTCTAAATCTGCCACTTAAGTGCCAAACTACATAGACAAACACCTATCAAGATTATAAAAAAAAAATCACGTTGTGTTTCAGAATTATCCCAGAAGCTTTCTCCTTCTGTCTCCAGTTCCCTTTCCTTGGCAATTCCGCTTGCTAACTGAAGTTCATTAATCCAGTTTTATTTAAGAAATTGATACGAATTTGGCAGTGATGCTCTCTTTTTGAATGTACTAAATTAAATGTATCTATTAGCACCTAAAATCCATTTTATAAAAATCTGACCCAATGAAAACAGATTTCTGATGCAATAGTTCTGTATATCCAAGTGTTTCAGGAATTTGAAAACAAACATTTGACAAACAAAATTATCAGTCAACATATCTGCTTCAATTAAATGTGCAGTAGGAAGACTTTTTGCTGTTACAGGATGTATGCAGACATTAAATGATTATTGATTGCCTTGGACTGATTTCAGCTGTTCCCCAGCACTGCATTGAAATGAGATGAAAGTGAAAGGAGCTAGAACTGATATTTTGGTAGCAGATTATGTAGCTCTTTATCTGTTTTAGAATTCATCAGTCTTAATTACAGGGGGCAAGATATTTAAGTCTCATTCTTATTGAAAGCTATTCTCTCCTCCTGTCTTTCTGAAAGAAGGATTAAATCTCCTCCTACCTGTAGTTATGAGAGATTTTTACTTTTTAAAATCTTTAGACCAAACAGAAGGATGCAGGGCTATTCCAGACCCTTACCTGGATGTCTGGATAAAGAGCAAAGAACCAGGTGCAGAGATGCATAGGTATGCTTGAAGCATCTCCCTGGATATTTCTGTGCCTTGGGAGAGATTTCGTTGCCCTCTTGCCACAGCTTGTGCTCCTGTCTAGAAACTACTGCTGTTTTCATTATTTGTTCCTTAAATGTTAAAGGGTGTGGAATAGGAGTTAACAGGGTTTTAATCTGTTTTCTTCTTATATGCAGTTTCCCGCAGAGAACCAAATTCTGTGTCTTACTCACAGTTGGGGCTGATTCTTGTTCTAGTAATGAATGTGCCCAGTTGAGAGGGACCGAGCTGTATGTTCAGGAAACATGTGCTCCTTTGATATATCCTTAACAACTGTGTTTGATCTTGTGCTCTATTCTTTGTTCTTCTCATGGTAGAAATTCACAAAGTATGTAATTTTCACAAAAATCCTGCCCAGAAGAAATAAGACTAGGAGAAAAGATTTCTCCCACCCACACTTGCCATTTGGTGAAGAGGGGGACAAAGTGGGAGGGAAATCAGGGGCAAGAAACTGAGGGGACAGAACAAACAATAGAGAACTCTGAGGCCATGAAAATGAACAAAAAGGAATTATATAGAAATATATATTTAGCGTATTTCTTCTGAAATATTTTACTGAAAAATGTCAAAGTAGATAGATTCCAGATCCCATTATGTCCTCCTACCCATTATTTGCCTACTCTTTTTTGCCTTTTGCTTTGGAAAAAGCCAGGTCTTGTATATAAACATCTGGAACAGTTTTTATAACAAGAGTGGACAGGCTGATAGAAGATGCATTCCTTAGGGAGTATCTGAATAGTTTTCCCTTGCAGCTGTTAGCAGTATTTGTCACTCAGATGGTAAAGCTGTTTCCTGGCAGTTGATCAAGCATACTTGACACCATTTTAATAAACATTACATATTTCCCCTATGTTGAAGTGGACTGCTTTTATCTGATGGGAGAGATATTTGTTCCAGTCACAGGAAGGGCACCTGACAGTGCTGCCAATGTGCCACTTAGAATAATATAGTGATGGACTACTGAGCTATTCTGACTCACTTTGAAGAAGCCAAAGCACTTATTTCTCCAAGGACTGTCTGCTTATTCATATTGATGAAGTCTAAACAAAACAAAAATACAATAAAAGTGAAGAAATTAGTTTACTAACATTTTTGTTAAATTTCTCACAGGATTTTGAAAAAAAAAAAACAAAACTGAAAACTAGCATGGCTTTCCTGCCAAATGGAATATTAATGAAAGAAAGTGAATAACACTGAAATTGAGTTCTTATCTTTAAATCTAACCTGCAGAAATGCCATGTCCTTCATTTTTTTTATTACACCTTCTATGAGCCCTAATTAATATACATAAACCCCTATGCTTCTATATCAATAAAACCTTTTGAAATTCACACAAGGAGAATGCTATTGCTATGCTAAGTATTTGCATGAATGGTAATTTATTTGACTTTTGCTACTAGTGCTAATAATGTGTTCAGGTTATAGAAACACAAGCTAGGGCAAAACAAGATATGTCTGTTTATTTTTTATGCAGACTGTGTGCCCTAGAACCCACCTGTGACCAGCTCTTCAACAGAAGCCAGATAGATGAATCCTGCGTGGTTTTTGGGTATACAATAGGAATCCACAAGCAGTCTAGTTATTCATTATTCGTCTACAGGGGATACCAACCTTAAGAAGCGCTCACTCGTTTGCTTCCATTTGTTAAGGTGTGCCCATGGTGGAAATGGTATTTCCACTTGGGTGTTAACAGATTGGTAATTCACACCAGTGGAACTGCAGCCATGGTTGCCTGGTTGTTTTACTCTAAAAAAAAAAAATAATCCTCTGCTTGGTGCTGAAATGATTTGTTCCAGCCCTGTGCTGGTCCAGCTTTTGTGTGGCAGTGTAGGGAGTCGGATCTGAGAACTGTTCTGCCTGAGAACCAGGCTGACTGAAAAAAAGAGATGAGTTTTCAGTCTGATCCAGATATAAAAGTCCCTGTTTCCTATTTCTGTGGCAACAAAGATTCATGTCAAATTAAAGTGACTAAGTAAACATAGCATGAGCAAGGAATTCAGCTTAATCTTTGGTATTTACTTGGCATAAGAAAATAGCTGATATCCTGATGACATAAGCAGGGCAAAGCCAGCGTTCTGATCTCTGTTATACCCCTGTAATAACATATACCATTAAATTTGATGGCTTTACTTGGGATTTAGTATAGAATCAGACTGTAATTCTTCTAAAGAAGTGGAAATAGACATGGTGTTTTATCTAGCATCTACAGAGCTAAGCTTGTTCTAGAGAACTTGGAGACCCACAGTTAAAGCGAAGTACAGCTGAGAAAAAATAACGAGGTGACGGGAGGTTGAATGTGGAAGAGAGCAGGACTGGAATACTTCAGTGAAAGGAGGAGATGTTGGGGAAGGAGCCCATGGGGATATGTAGGTTAGGAGGAGATTTTTGCTGAAAGTTGGGGCCTTGGTAACAGCTTCTCAACGACTACGTGGTGTGCATACTCTGTATTTCTCTGCAGACAATGTGAGAAAGTTGTGAGTAGTGTTTATCTGGTATCAAATTTGATCTGTTGTGTATCTTCCTTCCTCAGAGCAGGGCATGTAGGCACATAGCTTGTCTGCTTGCTGCAGCTTTCCTACTGGTATTTTGCCGCTTGTCTTGTAAAATGGTGATCAGAAAAGTGGGCATTGCACTTTTCTGGCTATGTGGTATCACCTTAGAGGCAGCTCTTAGTGGTGTGTGAAGCAAATAACTGGGTGGAGAGAGTGACAGTTTCAGAGCAAGGATTGATGCAAAGAATGTAACATGGTGCCAACAAGATGTATGTATGGTTCCTAAGCAGATAAGGAGAAAGAAAGTCTGTCTGAGGGTTGCTGGTGCATTTTCTCAAGTGTTTTTGAGTTGCAAGATAGTCTCTGCTTTTCTTGCTACTGTTTCCACAACTAATGAATAAACATTAAACTAAAGTACTATGTCATCTACCCATTTCTCTCCCACCAAGGGAATACAAGCTTGTCTGTCAGGCAGTCACCATGGTTTCAACTCATGATAGCTGAATCCTCACAGCTAAAAATCCTTGACAAGCCTCTGACACTGTATTTAATCCAAGCTTTGTTTTAATCATGACTGTGTATATTTCCAAGACATGATTATAAATGTGAAGTATGCTTGTCAAGAAGTCGCTTCAAGGCTTTACAGGTTTTGGCAACTGATGCACACACAAAGAAAGAATTTCCAGGGAAGGGGTGCAGCGTGCTGTACCTAAGAGGAGCGCTCTGGCACCGTCGCCTGAGTCCCATACTGGTGTTGCTGCAAGGGACCCTGGAGTAAGAGTTGTCAGCTCCCCTTGTGTGCGTGTTCAAATGGTAGGCACAGGAGGCTGCACTCTGATGTGACACCAGAGTAACTGAGACCAGAATTCAGTCCAGTCTGCTGTAGCAAAAGCAGCTGACATAGGTATGGCCTTGTCATCCTCTTACAACATCAGACATTGACGGAAGAAAGCAAGGTGGCTTGCAGGAGCCTGAGTTACCAGATTTTTTGTTAGATTTTTGGATGAAGTGTGGTTTTTTGTTGTTGTTGTGTTTTTTTTTTCCTGGAAGTTTCTCATAATTTAATGTATTATTCAAAAATAAATTTTTTCCTACAAAAAAAGCACTGAGCATGGTCTAAAGAGAATAACTGAATCATCCAGAAGCTAGAAAATACAGCTATAAAGCAGTTATGAAATAAGCAAATCTGTGTTTCAATGCTACACTAACTGTGGAGCAATAAAAGCTACCTACGGCACTTGATGACTATTTGGATTATGATCAAATAATAGTAGAATAATATGGATTTCCTGCCCACTGCAGTAAACTCAGAGGTTTGGGTAGGTCAGGTACCTTGAGATGAGTTCACAGACATTTGTCTGTTTATCTGAACTGCAACAGGCTGCTAACTCTTTCGACATTCAAAAGCCAGCAACACAAATCTAACACATTTCCAATAAGTAGTTAAATCCAGAGATACAAAGGATTGCTCCAGAGGCTGAAAGTAAATGGCAATGTTTCCTTATAGCATAACTCCTATTAACTGCCATCTTCTGCTGCTGAAGTGTGTAACATCACCCATATTTTAAACACTTGGGTAGAAGGAGATAGTGCTTTGGAACACAATTTTTAAAAACCCAGGTGATGAGCAAGTAAGTTACTTGAAAGTCAATTTAAAGAAAATTGCCTAGGTGGCTCTGAGAGCTGCCATTAAACAAAAGGATGAGAACAAACCAATAAACTATTTGGATCCAATACCTTCCATCAATCTGTCTCCTTCTAAAGAAACTATTGATCTTTACCATCAGACATCCAGACAATCAGTCATGCTTTGACAGCCACACATATGCATGCAAGCAGTATCATATCATGAATTCTGTTCCCCGGCAAAATACTGATTTTTTATTTTTTTATTTTTTTACTTCGTTTAGAGAATTTTCCAAAAATTACATGTTTTAGCAATCTTCACCACACGTTTTGTAGGGATATTATGTGAAGAGGACAAATATGCAGCACTGTGATTTTTTTTGTTTTGTTCTATTCCTTTAAAGCTGTGAAATCTCAGGCCTGGCTGGGAAACTAGTTTGAAAGAAACATTGACTTTTAGGAAGGTTATTGAAGTCCTAAATGCCTAACTGCTTTATTTCCATTCGATTATATTGAAATCACTGGTCTTAACAATTAGCCAAGTCAAAGTTATTTGCTTTTAAGAAAGATTTAAACATTATCTGCTTTATTGTCCTTCACAAAACATCGATATTGTATGTTGATGTATCCTCACATTGTGGGAGCAACAGACAATTAATTGTCCACTTGAATCATTTAATGCTAAAGATGTTGCAGCTGTCGAATATCCATTAAAAAAGAAAAAAAGTCCAAGAAAAACTCCACACTGAGGTTAAGGGTTATGAATGTTGTTTCACTGGTGTAATTGCTTTAGTTTGGAATAACTGCAAGACAAACTGTAGTAGGATGTATGTAACAATTACTGGGACATCATCTTTCTTACAAATAAATAAACCATCTCATTATATTCATGGCTGGCCATTACATATCTCTCTACTGCAATGCTTGTGGTGGAATAGGCCCCCAGCTGTTATTGTTGATTTAATTGGAAAGTTGAAGAATTTTTTGAGTTGGAATGCCTGTATATTTCTTGGGTGCATTGATAACCTGTTACATATTTACTGCAGTTTATCCAGTATGCAGAAGGAGGAAAACTCTAGAGTGCTGAGAAGAAAGAGTGATCAGAAAACATACTGAGAACAGCATCTGTTTTCAGAAAAATATTCTGGATTTCAAGAAAAAAATATTTTGAGGCCATCCTGTTTCCCATTGATTATCAATTGTAGACTTACAGTATATTGAAAGGTTTCTTGCAGAGTTATTCCCACTGAAATCTTGACCTCCTTTAAGTCAAAGATAAAACTGAAATTCCAAAATGGATGTCTTACAATAAATTTATAGCGTTGCTCTATATCTTTGTTCCCTGTATTTCAAGAGATGTCTGGGTAAAAGTATTTTCTTTTATAAAATGATTTATTAGGCTATAAAATAAAAATTCTTTCCTTTTGATAGGAATTTCTTTTTCATGAATGAGATATTGAGTTTTTCCTTAACTTTATAATTGCTTTAGAAGCACAGCGCATTTGTAATCTGTGTTGCATTGTCACACTGAGACTTCTGAATAGCTCACCAATCTTGAAATTCACAAGAGCTGTGAGCATATTTTTATCCTTTATGTGTAAGAAACACATCAGACAGAATCAAGAAAACTTTTGAATGAACTTTCTTAAGATTAATTTTGCAGAGCTGTTAATATTAAAGCAATGCAATGTTAAAGCGATCCTTCCAGTACTGGAATCTGCAGACTAACATTTGTAACTTTCAATAATTTTGAAGCTTTAAGATAACAAAGGAAGTACATTCCCTAAACCCAGTCTGGGAGAAATGTAAAATTTGATCATCAGACACTTTTTGTGGGAGAGATTCTGACCCCTAACAGCAAGATCATTTGTGAGAAGGGATGAAGTATAATAAATAATTGCTGGTTTTGCAGCACTATTATGGCTTTCTCTCTGAAGGTATGTTTTGTATGTGCAGTTTTAGCTGTTTATTTTTGTGTTTCTTTAAACTGTCAAGGAAGGATCCACATCAATAAATATAGAGTCAATACTGACCTTGGGTCACCTGCCTTCAATAAGACAGCCTGCTACAAACTGTTCTAATTGAACTGTTGGCACCCAAGCTATGCTGATAAGATTGGTGTTGCCTTCTGTTCAAGGATGATAAATCATTTAGGTGAAATCTCAGTTCATTTAAACAAAGTCATGTATAGGATTGAGTTTTATTTTCTGGGAGAAAGGGGGTTAATCAATAAAGTGGACTTAAAGCCAGAAGGATTGGTCTTTGGGCTGCAAAATAATTTTTTTACAGTAAAATCTTAGGAGAGGAAAACTACAGGGTGAAATTCAGAGGGAGGTTCTGGTGAGCTATGTTACTTACCCTCAGGCTGTATAACAACACATAACAGAAGGTACTTTCAGAAAGTGGTTCAAGGTGATGAGAGTATTTTGCATTTTTCCTATTAGAAACATATTTTTTTTTTAAGCATTTAAATGCGTTAGGGCTTGGTCTTGTGGCATTCCAGATAAGGGACCAGACCCTGTAACACAGGACTGGGGAAGGCCGAGCCGTAGAAATGGTACTGTGTTGGAGCTGATCTTCAAATTTTGCCCAAGTTGAGATCCATAGTGGGCAGCAAATGCATTGTCTAGATAGCCTCAGTCTCCAGCTACGAAGAGACAAGTAAAACAAGCACTCAGGAAGGACATGAGACAAATCCTGCTGCAATCAAAGGAGCAGAGAGAGCCTGAGGTCCCCAGGTGTAAATCCTGAGGGGGAGAGGCTGTTCTACTGTTTAATCCCATTTCACAGGATTAAAGGTCATTATTTTAAATAATTTAAATTTACGTTTAATTTTAAAGGTCTTCAAAAGGAACTTTAGCAGCAGAGCTAGATAAGGTGCTCTATCTCAGGCT
>NW_010112646.1:97149-104716 GCF_000699245.1 Pterocles gutturalis | reverse complement strand
GAGTCATCGAGGAAGAGCCTGAAACATTCCCATCCGTCCTTAGCTAAAGGGGCTCAAACCCACAGCTGCAGTTTCTGTCTGACTCTGTTGTTGTACATTGTGCTTCTCTTGGAGCTTTCTTGCTGTATAATTCAAAATTAATCGAAGCAAAAGTAGTGGACAGGAAAGGCCATAAATCTCAACCCTCTGTAGAAGAACACGACTGTGTTTTTAAGAAAGAAGAGCGAGAAAATGTAGAGAGTGTGCCCTGATGTGCCATTGTCAGCGCAGGAGCAGCTGTAGAGGTTTAACCTTCTTATCCCTAGACAGTGCCAAGATTTCCTGTGACACGTTTTGTGCTGTGTGTTCTCTGACTCCTTGGTTAATATTGTTACACTTCCTACAAAAATGCGTAAATATTAATGAAAGCCTGTGTTAGGGTCTGTTTAGGCTGTCTTCCAACTTTTCTATCCAGCTGGCAATAGAAAAAATTTCTGTCTGGCCTTTTGGGTGAATCAATATTTAAGTGCCTTATGCAAATTGGAAAATTTTCAACAGGCAAATAAACTTTTAATCTCAAGGCAAAGCAGGGGCATGCAACCTGTCAGAGAACGCTTCTAACCACAAGTGGGAATAAACCTGCTATTGTGTGCTGACCGTAACTGAGCACTTCTTACATCTTTGCTTCAGCTACTGAGCCAGCCAGCCAGAAACGCTGGAGACTCCTGCAGTCTTAGTTATTGGCATAAATATCATAATGCAGTATTTTATTTTTTTACTGAAATTTTGCTCTGCTGTTTTCCTTCTTTGTTTTACTGTTGCTGTTACTCAGGGTTAATTATGTTTTGCTCTTGGAGTAGTTGTAGGATGTGGAAAGGTGGCTAAATCCGTTCCTTAGTAGCTGCTTTGAAATGTTGTCTCATTTTTTAATTTTATATTGTTAAAAGAAACCCCAACAAACCAAAACATGTTTATAGTTTCTTCTACCTTTGAGAGTTTCCTAAGCAACATGCCTTCTTGACAGATGGATAACAAGAATTCAGCTCATACGCCCAAAGTAAGACAATTTTTAAATCACTTCTTCAACTCCTATAAGGAAATGATTTTTCAGACCTGTTTTGACACTGCTTATTTTTGATGCTGTCAGCTACCTGCAGCAGCTCGCTGGGCAGTGTCTAGAACGGATGCAGCATTTCCATGCCATCACAGTCGTTCCTTGCTTACCTCTATAGCAGTTTGAATGAAAAATAGACGAGCATAACAGGCCCATCAAGTGATACCTATGCCTCCCGTGAAATCTTTAGCTTCACTTGGTCAAGAGCCTTTACTAAGTGTTCTGAGTACTGACCCCTGGTCTACACCTTCATATCGGTGTGGGACATTGATTACTGTGTGTCAGAGCACCACAGGAGACTTATGTTGACTTTTTCACATTTCACAGCAGAGGTAATTATGTTTTCTTCAGAGAACAGCTATGGAGTAAATTATTTCCTGTTTCTAAAGTATTATGAAATTGCTGCAATACCCACAACATGGGCCATGTGAGTAGCTTGACTTAGGTCCTAAAATACTTTGCAAAATTGTAATATTTTTTCAGATAATTAAGCTTGCTAGAAGCTTCCCCCTTTTTAGGCTTTTTTTTTTTTTTTTTAGTCATAGCAAGTGGACTAATTGGTCACAGAGTGGAGAGCAGTCCTACAATTGTCTCAGGCTTGTTCATGTTGCTTCCATCCCCTGTAGGGGGGATGCAGCTCGCATCAGCTGTAGGCCAGGTGCCAAAATCTTGGAATCACACATGTGGAATTGGAAAATATAGATAAGCCTACAGTGTCCCCAGTGATAATTAGGTTGGAATGAGCAAATATTCTCTGAGCAGCAATCTAACGAGGGTTGGTTTCCTACAGATTTGTACCATGTGGAAGCTTTTCCAGCTTTCGTGGAGCCTCGGGCACATGAATAATATATGTGTTCATACCCGGCCTCTGCCTTAGTATTCCACTAGGGGCAGTTAGAAAAGCTCTTTTCTCATCCATCTCTCATGTTGGGATGTAGTTATCTTTGAGACCCCCTACCCGTCTATCGCACTGATTTAAAATCAGTCACTGTATTCAGAAATTGGTGGCGAAGGGGATTTATAGACTTGTACGCAAACCCTAGCACAGAAAGACTGTATAAACAGTGTATCCTTAGGAAACTGGCCTAGAAATTTAGTGTAGCTATGAAAAATTATTATTTTTTTTAATACCTGATGGGGTCTATTTCTACTCTTAATCCAATTATGTAAAGTAAATGGATGTTTTTTCTGCTGCTGTGTATCCTGTTGTTTCCTTAGGAAGGATTGGATTCGCTATGAAAATCTTCTCCATATATTCTGCATTGAAATGCTGGAGAATGGGAGATCTGCACTCCCAGTAATGGCTGAAAGTGGTCTTGTAAGGATCCTGCAGAATAACCTCCAGAAGCATCCACTCTCTGCAAATTGCCTTCTGATGCCATCTGCTTGATGGAGATAATTAAGTCTATAGTTTTCCTGCTCTCATTTAGAGAGATCCATTTCACATGTCATTAACTAATACTCTCGTCCAGAACTCTAGGCATTAAAGATGGAGTTGTCTGTGTACTTTCTACATATCCAGACCAAATACACTTAGGCTTTGAATTTCCTGGCATAACTACATCAACTACAATATTACCTCTCAGTTGTGTTGCTGTGACACCATAGAGCATCTGACCCTCTGTCGGAGCTGATGAGTGTCCTATAGGAATCTTCAGTTCTAAGGAATTATTAGAGGAATAGCCACCTTTATGTATGCAGCTGATAATGCATATTGTTTCACTCTTTCTATCAAATAGATCATATTTTATTTTTGTACTACTATTAACTTTGGTAGCATAATTGCATTCCATGAGTCTTCACTCTACGTTATTATTAATGGCTGTCATATTGGCAAGTTAATTTGGCTACAGTTATTTCCTTCTAATACAAACAAGATTTGATTAATAAGAAACATTAGGAATGTATAATGTGCCCGTTATTACAGTTGTGTATTTGCCAGTGTGTATTGATGTCTGGAAGTGGCATTGTTTGTTTTTGCTCATGCATGCATTTGTTTCACTTGCATTCAGCATTTTAAATAAAAGAAAATTGCTAAAGCAAGTTGGGAAGCAACAGTAAAAAAAATGTTTAGAGGTGGTGATTAAGGCATGTGAGTCTGTTACACTCCAGGGTATATGCAGTAAGCATGGATTCTGTGAGAAAGCCCAGTTATTTCCATGGCATTCTGGAAGTTGAATTTGCGCCCCTGTCAGTGATGGAATATTGATGTGCTAATGCTAACACTGGTGCCTCCTTTGAAAAGGAGCAATGAGGGAGGCAACATTCATATAAATACATAAGAAGTTGTCCTGCCTGCTTATGGGAAGCATGAATTGTGAGAAATAAATGGACTATGTATATAGAAGAGAGTACCTGGAGTTGGAGCTGTAATCTGTTCCCAGCTCAGCCTACCCCTCTGCCTTCCTCGTTTTCTAACACAGTTCAATCATACTGCACTATTTTTATGCATGGTCTCTGCACAATTTTTATTTTTTCTTCCTCTCACCCCTCCTCAAGATACCTGGTTTTGATTTGTAGGAGAAGATAAAATGTATGCAGAGAGAGGGATCCCACCCAACTTTTTATTCAGTGCAGTTCCCCATCCAGGTAACCACACAGCTAGCTGTGTGAGTGCTTGTGCTGAGACAGTGAAGAGATGGCGCAGAAAAAAATAATGACAAACAGGGTGGGGCTGATTTTTTTTCAGACTATGCCAGGTTCAAGCAGCTGTGAAAATGTGGCCCACGCTTGCTGGTAAGGAAACATGTACTGCCATTCCCTCCCCAATGCAGTGTCTTCAAAACTCTTCCTTTGTGTTGGAGGAGGTACCACCAAGTCTGAAGGAAGTAAATGCTCTCCCTGTAACACAGTCATGGTTGTTCAACAGGCAGCTTTGAGAAGTACAGTGCATCATGAATAGAGAAGATGGAGGATTTATTCTAAAACTTACATCTCATCCATTTCATCACTGATGATAACCAAGAATCTGTGTGTCTGTTTTGGCTAATCTGAGTAGGCATTTGTATTAGGAACATCACTGTGCTGTCTCAGTGCTTGCATATCTGCTGTATATTAGGGAAGAAACATCTCTAATTTAATTAGTTCAATTTATGGCATGAATGAGTTTAGAATTTATTATATGATGGATGCTTATTTAAGAGAGACTGAATTATTCATTTCTACAACTGGGTAAAAGTAACGGAGCCTCAGCTTACCTTCCTGTTAAGTTTATAGGTATTAGTTTCTTCCACTGAGCTGTATAGAAGTCTGGTGAAAGAAAAATCTAATGCAGACACAGTAAATTACTCTGCTCCCACCTCACACTGGGATTGACCTCAGAAATGATTAATGTGCTATAGATTTCTATAGCAGGTCAGAAAAAGCAAAGAAAACGATCCACTCACTCTCACCAGGACACAACAGCTCCAGTGTTTAATATGTTCATCCATGCTTTGTCTGTCTGAAGGATACAAAACAAGAAGCCGAAAAGCATTTATCTTTATTATGTGTAAAGGAGGGAGAGGACGACAATTAAATTACATAATGGAAAGCCTAAAACTCTGCAATCTGTGTTTGATCTAAAACCAACTACTGCCTAAGAAAAATGGATCAAATTCTGCTTTTGGTGATGTTGTACTATCCTGTAGTGTTAACTAGGCAGCATGAGTGCAACTGAAGGACCCTTTTCGGTATCTGTTTCATTGGGTGCATGGAACACAATGTAGTTGATTAAGAGAAAATTACGAGAATTAAATGGGAGGTGATTGGGACAAAGAGACTGTTTTCTCCACACTTCAGTTCACAAACTCTCTGTCCTGCTGTCTTGGATGCATTTTCTGTATGAAGTTGCTTACATAGCCTGGATTTTGAAGCAGAACTAGCTTTTCGCTTCTAAATTAATGTGCTTCAGTTCAGGACATACCCGGGACACGTTGTGGGCTGGGAGAATTGGAAATGTTCTTGTGCCCATGTGGCAGTCCTTCTGCAGCAAATGGAGATTTCAGTTGCTGTTGTGCTTTTTGTGTTTGTTTTTTTTTGTTTTGGTTTGGTTTGGTTTTTTTTAATCTACGGAGTAGTCTATAGGGGAAGTTAATGTACTGTAAGGTTGCATGGCAGTGACCAAGAGCTTATTCTGGGGATGTGTTCCTCATGCTCATGAAACCTCTGAAGTAGGTTACTCTGATAAGAACAGCTGGATGGCTTTTCCCACGGAATTAGTTACGTTGTACGCAGACAGGACTTTAATTCGCATGCCAGAGCCCTAACTGAAATGTGCTTTCAGAAATAGTAGAAGAAACAGTAACTGATCTTTTCTCAAAATACCCAAGCTTTGTTTCTCTAGCCAAGATACATTAGGCTGTCTAGGTGGTCATTAGTTGTGCAGGTTTGTTGGAATGCTTTAAAGGATACATCGGTCACTGCCTCTTGAGCATGACTTTCTCTCTATTAGTAATGATCCTGCTCCCCACGCCCAACTTGAATCAGGGGTGAGTGAAAGTCTGAAAGTGAAGTAAAGCTGTGCGTGAAGCATAACAGAACTCAAGGACAAGGAAAACTGAAGTAGACTCAACCTGAAAACCATTGCAGAGAGAATGGAGAACCCATTTGGAAAAGCTATTTGCAAACAGCTCACCTTCTCACACATTCAAGCCCAGTCAGCAGCCAGGCTGCAGCAAAGCAGCGAACCTCCAGAGCTTCTGTACGATGTATTCATGCCTGTGCTTGGGAGAGGCTGCCAACATCAGTATTGATTGTGCCGTCCATTCCAAAGTACGCTCTATATGTCACAGGCTTGTGCCAGTTGAATCAGCTAACACTGATTACAGCGCAAGTGCCAGAGCTCAGTGGCAAGATTGGCAGGGAGGTTTGTTGGTTTCTCACAAATATTTTCTACAAAAGACAGACATTTCCTTTGACCCATATATGTTAGGGACTGATGGCAAGAAATTAGATTTTTCAGCAGTTGTTTGTATTTTGGATGAAAATCCATGGAATTTTTCATATTATGAAAAGATGCCCTTTTTGTTATCTTTTTTTCAAAAAACACCACTTTTTTTTCCCCCCCGAGATTTTTTTAATGTGCTCTATTTTACATGGCTAGTTTTATTCAAACAGTTAAACATAATGGTTCAATTTTTTGTTTCCCGAAATCACATTCCAGTTTTCAACAAATTTCCTTATGGTTTAAGGTGTGTCTGCTTTTGAGGTTGAGGGTGTTTCCATCAAATTGCCCCCATTCTTTTAATGTAGGATTGCCCAAATCTGATTTAAATGACTGTAATTTCTCGTTGTTCGTCATTTGAATGTTGCTTTCAATCATCATACTGGCTGAACACTATCTCCGGCTTTATTTGGAAAGTTTATGACTCTGACTTGATTGTGTTTCCAATGTCTTAGGAAAGATAGTGCTGCTCGCTCTTTTACTGGGATTTTTTTTTCTCCTTTCAGAACAAAAGTTATTTCTTCATTCATTGCTTTTAACATCACAGAAAGTTCACCATCTTCTGTAACCTAAAAGATTAACCATTATTCTGTCTAAAGAAAAATGTGTCCGTGAGAAATGTTTTTGCACCACATCACAGTGAACTGGGACACCTCACAGTCAGACTTTCAGTTGGTAGAAACAGCTTCAACTCACATGCTTTCAAGGTTTGGTCAGCTCTCATCTGGCTATCAGAATTTCAGCAAATCTGTTCTGCAGGAGCATTTAGCTTCGTTTTGAATACTGCAGTGCAATATATTCCCTGTTCTGTCCTGGTTTATTTAATTTAAATAAATTCTCTTTTCATGCTTATGCTAGGTTAGTCAGCATCAGGAAATGATCTCTGATGTTTGTTGATCAAGAGTGTATACTCCAGAGGAACAGGAACCTGATGTTGTCACACTATTTGTGTTTGTTGGGAAATCTATGCCTCGGTTGTTATCAGATGTGATGATACACATGCATATTAAAACCTGTGGAGGTTTAATAATGAAACTAAATGAACTTTCCTACTTTTTGGTTGTTGTTGTGTATTTTAAGGGCAACAATTGCTTATGGCAAAATTTAAGTACCCATTAAAAAATTTGCAGACTGTTCCTAATGTAATCAAGTTTTCCTTACATCACAGCAACTGAATATATAACATGTTTTTTCATCTCCAGATCACTTTAATGTGTCGAATCACTCATCATGCCTACTGCAGTGGGTCCATTGCTCCAATTGCTAAAGGGAATATTGTAGTAAGTAAACAATAACTTGCTTAGTGTACAGAAGGGTAGCTCGTCACCCTTCGAAGGGAAGAAAATTGTTTTAAGTAGAATTGGATATTTTGCAGATTTATATTAATTTGACCCAGGAAATGAGAGGTTCCCAGATCATCCACCAGATTATTTCAGAAATTACCTTATTTTGACTGATGAGCTGAACTGAATAACGCTGAGATATAAGGCAGTTAATACAGAGTGATTCTTGCTTTGGAAGCATATTTGTGTTACACGTACATCCAGCCC
>NW_010112646.1:74827-97139 GCF_000699245.1 Pterocles gutturalis | reverse complement strand
CTCTTCCATCTCAGGCTTTTTTTGCTATGCATTCCAAAAAAGCTAAGCATACTCTATGACAGCCAGGTGAATATATATGGTGTTAATAAAAACAATATTTTAGCTATCAATCTTCTGAGCTGGAGAGACACCTGTAGTAAATCAGTGCTCAGAGTTACCTTCAAAGTTTACCATGCCGTCTGTGGAAAAATGAGTTTCAAGATCACAGCTGTGTGATCAGCCAATAAAACTGTGGCCAAAACTTTTGGATAAGAGATCAAAGACCTTTCTGCTTCATTGCTTCATTAGTGCTCCCACTTCATTTGCCCCTAGGGCCAGCAGAGTCCAGTCCAACCTGTCCAGGAGACCTGCCCTGCGAGCAGCCATGTGTGCATGTCTCTGCATCCTAACTGCTCTCATTTTTTCATTCCTGACACATTTCACATCTCAGTAGTCCTTAACCCCCAACGTCTCTTGCCCTCCCACACAGGTGTTATCTGTAGCATTTTACACCCAAGCCCCTACTCGCCTGCTCCTGCCCCACATCATATTCCCATCCTCATGCTGTTCTCTGACGCGCTGATGTTCAGCCTCCTGTCAGAACTCCTGCACCATCCACTGCTGCCAAAGGTATGTCTTGGAGCATCGGCACATCTGCACAGTCTGTGCTCTGCATGTCTCACTCCTACGGTTTGTCTTGTTGCAAAGAGGAGAAATGTGTCTGCGTTCAGGGGGCTGCTTCTTCTCGCTGGTAAATCACAGGTTGGCCATCACTGCTGTGTATCTTTATGAATGAACCAATGGTAAAATAAACCAGCAAAGACGTTTTGCAACCTTCAGCATAAACCTGACAGTTTAAATAGCACATAGGAAGTAATACTGGATTGGAAGCACTTGGAGGATTTCTTCCTAGTGAACTGGAAATTCTAATCCATTTAATGAAAAAAATATAATGTTATTGCCTGGCTAGAATGAACTGAAACTAGATTGGGAATACTGGAATTGCCATAAACTGAGAGCGTGAATATGTCCTGAGCTTACTGGCAGGAGGTTGTTGAGTACGGCCATAGGGTTGCTTTGTAGCAACTGCCCAGCTTTCTAAAGATAAAGTCTTTGGCTCAGTTTTTACAGAACTACTGGATGATTAAATCTTCAAACAAACTACAGTCTGGTGTAGATTTTCTCTCTGTTTTCTGTATTTGAAATACAAAGCAGGAGGCAATCCATTGTCTAGCTGATGAGTACAGTAGGTATAAATAATCAACGTTCATCAGAATGTAGAAAAAGAAAATATGAAGAATCTGGAAGTGGCAGGATAGTGAGGAAAGGCAGGATTCTGTGAGTACCCCCCAAATAATAAATTAAATTTTCAGGAAATTCCTTCAACTTTTCTTTGATTGACAGCTACGTAACAGCATCAGCAAATCATGAACCAGTGTTTCTGCCAGTGCTGTTGCTGCAGATGACCATTATATTCAGAAAGGCTTCTGTTATGCTTAAGCTTAGGAGGAAGCATTGTAGATTCTCAGCCATGATTTTCTGTTATTTGTATAGAAATAAATTAGGCATTAATTCTTTAGTCCATATTCTTCTCTCATTGCTGTCACTGTCACATCTGCACAAATCTGCTAATTTCAGTTCACATACTCCTGATTTATATTGATATAGCCAAGAATATAATCTGTCCCAGTGAGTGCAAAGTAAACAAAGAGAAATAGGCAATTAAAGATACCAAGGACATACAGGAGACAGAAATTCTAGTGAGAATCCATCAAGTGCGTCAGGACAGACAGTGAAAAATCATGGTATCTAGATGACAGCCAGGAGTGAAATAGAAAGCAGAATGGGAGTTGTTTTTCTAAAATGTTGCAGAAATGCCAGTGTGAAAGATAGTACCTGAGAATACATGGGAGATGCCAATTGCAGAAAGCCAAAAAGCCAGGCTAAGGTCCTAGTAAAAAGAGATAAAAAAATTGGGTGCATATTCTGAAGATCAAGGTATAGATATTTGGATGAAAAAGGGAAAGATCAGAAGAGAGTGACAGCAAACTGTCTTTTACTAAAAAGAATAATGTGAGTGGCTGAAAACCAGTATAAGTTGAGAGATATTTAACAGATCAGTGAGAGCAAAGGTTTTTTTAACCTGATTGAATGCAAAAGTAAGAAGAAAATCTGAGCCGAGGTGAAGAAACACAGGTAATGAGAAACCTTTTAGGGAGTTGCATACTAAAACTGAAGCACTAGGCACAGAACAAAAACAACTGCTAACAATCTTCAGTAAACACTCTGCTGCTGGAGTTGTCAGCAATCACAGAGAAATCTTTACAGTGTTTGTAAAATGTGGAACCACTGAACCTTGCAGAGAGAAATAAAAGATATACAGGTAATTGTGCCGTTGTCTCTAATGTTAGTACAAAACTGCTGGAGAAAAGCTGGAAAATTAAAGAGGCATTCAGAAGATGCTGAAGGTCTTCAAATCCAGAATGATGAAGATTTATGATTAATGACTTTTGCTTCCCCACCTTATTTTGAGATTTTAGTGATTTTTTGAGGCAGGAATTTTAGATTAACCATGCAGAACTAGATACAATAAGCCGTAAACCAGTAAGTGGAGGCAGTTTTGAATGAAGGCAAAGGGCTGCAGTTGAAAAAGTAACTGCACAGTTACGGTAACCAGGAAAGCACACTACAGGGTCACGCCTTATAGTGACAAAAAAAATCACATAGAATACTGAGTATGGTTATTTGAGATGTCTAAGTATATTGACTTAGTGTGGGTTTTTAAAAAATGAAGTGCTCCATTTTTGTAGCGTAGTTGTAAATACAGGGAAGTGGGGATTATACTGAGTGTAACTCAGCCAAAGGAAGCAGTTCTGGATGGTGGTGTGGGGTGTATGTTCATTCATCCTTCTGAGCAGACATGAGACTCATTGTGACCATTCTCTTCAAGCTCTTTTTTCTTCCGACTCTTGTCATGGTTAATGACACTTGATTTTTGAAAGGAAAGTTACAGATATATAATGATGCCTTCCAGCAAATCTCAAGATCTACCAGTTTTTCTCAGAGGTGAACTACAGGTGTAATCTCAGAGCAGGGTGTGCTATAAGGGAAAGAATGATTAACAAACCCAGAAATCCACCTCACACTGTGTCAGGCTTTCCCATCACTTTTTCTGCAGTCAGTAATATTGCTCACCCCACAGCAGTCCAGCTCACATGATCTAGATCTCTTAATCATCCAATATTTAATCAGGACCTATTTTGGTCCTTGCAGGTCTTGAAAGTTGTGTACAGTGAGCACAGGGCATTTCTTCACTAGCATTTTAGTTTGCATCAAAGTATGCCTTTGGGATGTTTCAGAATGTTTTCTGTAGGTTCCTCAACACCATCTAAATCCCACTTTCATTCTGGTTTATACAACCAACAGAAAAAGCCACCATCTGCTTTCCCAGCCACTTCTGCAGTTGAGGAAATCACCTCCCTCGGACACAAGAGAATGGAATTTTGCCTTCAGTGGAAGCAGAAGGGAGTTAACAATCAGGGAAAAGATGATGCTTGGGTGATGTGAAGATAATGCTGAATCTTTGTCTGTCTCTAGCAACAAATACTTAATAAAGGTGAGATTAAACCATTCAGGACATTTTTCTTAGAGGGTAGATTTCCATCTCATTCCTTGTGCTAAAATCTGTTAGGATGAGCTCCTCTCTAAGCCCATTCTTGTATATGTTGAAATAAATGGAAGCGTGGCTCTAAATCTCAGCTCTTAGCTCCGGTGGATACTGCTGTTTATTAAAGAAATCTGCATTATTAATTTACAAGTAAAATCTTATTTTGCTGAAGATTCTCAGAACTTTCCACTGCTTGTGACACCCATGAATAAAGTTGAGGCTGTGGCTTAGCAGCAAGAAGAATTTTTTATGAAGAGCACTGAAGGCATATGCTCATCAAGTAGGTCACTAAAGATAGAAGGAAACAAAGGTTTTTATTTTTTTCTCTCACAATTGGGTAGATTAGTTGTAAAGCATCTGCCTCAAGCATTTTTGTACCAATTCCATGGAGCCAAGAAAAGGGTTAGTTTAAATTGTGTATGGTGTTGAACAGAAAACAGAAGAGTATTCTAAGAATAAGAGATTAGTGTTGAAGCTCTCTCACTGTAATCTTAATAGATGTGTGAAATGCATAGTAAATGTGTGTTTGTGTTGGAGGGAGGGTTCAATTAGAGCATGTTTTTGGAGATCCTTAGCACATTTCTTTAATAATTCTGTATTTTGTAGACGCAGCTGCTCTCTGAGATACATATTTCCTCTAATTTTACATCTGTAAGGTTTGGGGATTAGCTACACTGCATGATTGAACTATTTTCTCAGTTGTTAGAATTAAATAGCTAGTTGTACTAGACCTCAGGTGTAAAATTACAGCTGATCAAAATTCAAATGTTCTCTTGTGCCTGAAGACGTCTTTATGACCTTCAGTACTCTTCAAATGTCTTGTAGTGCTGGTTTTTGTCAGGTTCTATTCTTTGTTAAAATGCAGTTTTGATTTGATTCAGACCCACTTCAGGATTTAATCCCTTTAGCAGTGAGCAACTGTAATGTCTAGAGGTGAGGAACATCTGTTTACAGCAGAACAGCTCAGAAATGCCTGAGATCTGGAAGCTATATATTCTCTTGAGCCATGGCCGCTTGGTTAGAAGGTTCCTGAGACTGTAAAATAAAGTTTTGCTACATCTTACTTTCTCATGTCATTGTTCATTCCATGCCGTACCACACTCCATCCTGACCTTTTATCACTGACGCACAGAGGCGCGTGTTCTGGCAAGTTCAAGAGTGCATTATATCTCCCTACAGGAGACTCTTTCAGATGTCCTTGATCCAAGAAGTGTGCTACTGTAAAAAATGAAAGGTCACTTAGTTTTCTCAATTTGGTCAGAAGAACTCATATTGAATGTTGTTTTATCATTGTAATCACAGCTATGGAAGTTTAATGCAATATCTATTCATATTTTCAGTTTCTGAGCAGTTCTGCACATGCGTCAGTACTTGACATTGTTCACAGTGAATATTGTTTCTGGGCTGTCTACTGTGTGAAACTGCCTATGTACACAAATAAGAATTTTTAATGATGAATTAAGAGCCAATGAAAGCATATATAAAATGTTCAAAGTTTATGAAATTATGTAACACCAGTGTATCGTGTTTGAATCTTTCTCCTCAATTGTTTGTCATGATTCTGAATCAAAACGGAAATATAGTCAGAGTATGGGTCGCATAATGGTATTTGTTAGTATAGCGATTTGTAGCTGATAAAATGATTTAGTGTCTGTGACTGTAGTTTTGGGGGGAGAAGTTCCAGCCTTAGTGTACCGGGTGCGAGGGGTCGCTTATCTCCCTCCTTGAGAGGAAGATACTGAGATGGCTGCAGTGGTCAAATAGAGTAAAAGCCTTATCCAGTAAGAATGATGTTGCCCTTGGTTTGGAATTGCTAGCAAATACAGGTGTGCAAAATAAGCTATTAGATCATCTTTTTGATCGCAAATGCAAGTGGAACTCTGCTTTTCCTTATGTGGATTAAAATTTTGAGCATGGATCTGAAGTTGCCTTTGAGCAGAGTTCTATGGACTTCTTGGGAAAAAAAATAGGCACATATTGGGCTCTCAAGTGCTGTCTTCTGCTAAAAAAAATAGGATCAATACACATGGAAATCTTTGTACTGTGGATGGTAACAGCCTTGGCATTTAAATCCCACTGGAGCCATTACTGCAGTTTAGCTATCCTTTGCCTGAACCAGAATATTTTGTTTTCTTGGCCTTTTAATCTTACTTTTTCTTCTTTTTTTATTGATTATTTGAGCTAAATCTTTTGAAATACCATTTCAACAAAAACTGTTTCTCTCCAAAATACTATTGCTTCAACCAGATGGCAAGTAGCAATCGTTTATGAAAGGTAATGTTTTGTTATTTTTACTTGATGGCTGACACAATAGATTAGTTTCTTAATATTCAGAATAATCTTATTTCGTCAGTTTAAGAGACTAATAAGGTACCGTTAGTAAAATGTTATGTTCATACAGTTCCTATGATTTTTCAGGAAATGAGTAAAGATAACACAAATCTGAGAGTAACAAGATGAAGTCACGAGGGATGTACTTGAATCAGTTGGCCCCAGTTTTATAAACTGATCAAGTTATTTAAAATAACCTACTATATGTTCAAGTTGTTGTTGAAAAACAAAGCAAGGAGTGCTTTCTTGAGGGAGGACAGGATTTCTGTTTGCAGCAACTGCTGCATTTTTTTAGCTGTTTTGTTTCCGTTAAGCTTACTGTCAGTTTTGTGTAATGATTTTTAATCTTGTGGTCTCTTTTCTTTTTTTTTTTTTTTTTTTTAGAATGGATAAAATGCCAGAGACAATTAACAGAATGATATTATAAACTGGAATGGAAGCTACACATTTGTAAGGGCTCACAGGGATTCTGATCTAAAGATGTGTACAAACATCTCACACAGTCAGCAACTGGCTATTTCCTAGACCAGTTGACCATGACAGGGGTTTTTTTGTTTTATTTAGGGGTCCCTAACTATTGAGCTTCCCTTCGGGTTGCCCCAGTATCTGATTGCCTGAGGAAATTGGTTCAGCTGAGGTTGTAAATCATCAATACTTCTCATTCTCAGGCCCTGTTAGAAGTATTCCAGTGCCTATTGCCCTCAGTCCTAATTCCTCCCTCCCCTTGGCACCTCTCTGCTGGCCACCGTGGAGGCCCTTCGCACAGGTTGTGGAAGGGGAACTTGTGACAGGAGAAAAAAGGCATTGCGGTGCCTCTAAGACAGTTCTGCGTGCCTGAGGCACTGTAACTAGTAGGTAGCTGTTGTTAATTTACAACATAAGCAACCAAGTAAGGTCGTGGCTTTCAGTCTGGTCTGGAGTTGTAGCATCTGTGACAGTGCAGCACATCCAACGCAACCGTGGGAGACTCCTGAGTTCTACCCT
Organism: Pterocles gutturalis; assembly: GCF_000699245.1. NCBI lineage: Eukaryota > Metazoa > Chordata > Aves > Pterocliformes > Pteroclidae > Pterocles > Pterocles gutturalis. The sequence continues at coordinate 90,178 of NW_010112646.1, read as the reverse complement.
TCTGGGCTTGTGGGAGTTTTACAGCTTGCAGCATAACCTGCTGTGGCTGATGGGACATACTAAAGTGTGAAAAACCTGACAAAAGTAAAGTTAGAAGGAATTATTTAACCCTAGGCAGGGATAAGAGGCTTTTTGGCACACGCCAATGCGAGGAGGAGTTCAGGGAGAAGCAATAATGTATTTCTAAAGTTAGTCTACTCAAAGGGCCAGCAAGAACAATCAAACCAAGGCTTTTTTTCCAGTTTTAGGTATTTCAACACAAGCTAGAGTAGACAGTTGTGTGATTGATCCAGCCACCCAAAGACATCAGCTGTGCGTGCTGGCACGGTGCTGTGCTACAGCAGCTCCAGAGCCGCTGGCTCACAGCTGGCCCTCCTTCATCCCGCCGGAAGCACAAGCAGAGTAAGTGAGCATCTGTTTGCCCTCAACATTGTAGACATACCCTCTGGTTTCATTCTTATGGATAAACAAAGAGTGGGTTTGGGTTTTTTAGGAAATATTTTTAATTCTTACTATATTTGTCCTTTTACCAAAAAAAAGCCCAAAACAAAAAACCACAGAAAACAATAGAGCAGCTGGAAGGTTTCTGCATAAAAGCGATATGATTGAGTTCTAAGGAATGGCAATTCTTATTCTAGCTGACATGGGCTCAATGGTAACTTGTTTTTCAATTTTTTTTCAAAATTTTAAATCTTATTTCTGAAATTTTTGCCACCCCAATTAGTTATTGTGACTGTGGGCAAAGAAAGCCTATGCTTTACGTATTGCCTACCACTTTCTTAGTGTTGCCTGTGGAAACTTTTGGAAAAGTCTTCCAGTAAAACAGGAGTGGCAAATCCAGTTTCCAAACCAACCAAACCAAACTTTTATTTTATGACAATAACAAAAAAACCTAGCATTTTGGGTCATATTAAGCAGCAGAAATTCTTTTGCACATTAGTGGAAGCTGAACAAAAAGTACACGTGCTGAGAATTTGACTTTTATGAGGCATCTGAGATTGCAATATATGGTCAAGGATCTTTTCTATGCTATACATATCTGAGGACTTATTTGGATATTTGTACATTTTATACTGTTATTAATAAACAGGTATTATATTTAGCATTATAGATGAGTCCAATGTGAATCCTTAATACAGTTTCATTCTAGGCTAAAGCATTTAATTACATTTTTATTAATGACTTAGCTACAGTATTCCAGACAGGTCCTGACATCCTCAGACCTTTCATTACACATGGCACTACAGCACTGCAGCCTGGAGTGCTTTCTTCCAAGTTCACCTCTTAATGTTGCTAGCTCTTAAGTAAACCCCAACACTCCTGGCCTTTTTGGGAACTTCATCACTAAACTTCTCAAAGGTTTCCCCTACCAATTTTCAAATTAAATACCCACAGCACAAGCACTATTAACGAATTCACTAAGCAAAACATCCTGTTTGGATGCATATTCTTGGATTCCCTGGAGAGAGTGTGAGAGAGCTCAGAGGTAGGTAGAGATGTCTTAACATCCTTAGGGGTTTGGAGTCAGCTCTTGACACTAGTGCAGACTCCAGGCACTAGCTACCATTGGGAAATCTTTATTCACTGAAGTACTTGGTGGGCAAAATATTTTCTCTTCCTCGTAAATAAATAAATAAATACATAACATGTAATTTGCTGACACAAACTATTTGCTTAAAACAGGCAATAGGCCTTGGGGAGATATTTATGATACAGGCTAGATTGACTGTAGCCAGCAGCAGCTGGTGCTTTCACACTGCTGGGGTTGGAATGATCTTCCATACTGCAAGGTAGAGAGGCAGAAAATGCAGCTGCATCTTTCTGGAGCTAATTTTAAAAAAGCAATGAGCTGGTAATTACCACTTTTCCCAGCTGGTCTTTATGAGGGTAAAAGGTTTAATCATAGATCGAGGCTGGAAGAGGAAAATACTAAGCAGGCTGCAAACCAGTGTTAATAAACATCCCTCCTGGAGACACTGAGAAATTCAAGCCCTTGTTGGCTGGGAGGAGCTGGGAATGAAGATTTAACTCCAAAAGGTTATCTGACAGTCCTTGGGGTTACGCCCTTTGTATATGAGTTCCCTCAGGAAGGACCTGTGATGGGGGTTTCATGATGGCTCCTCCAGTCCAGTGGGATCTTCCCAGGCCTTGGGGGAGGGAACTGACCTGTGCTCATTCTGAAAGGTGCAAAATCAGGGGGACTGGCTGTGGAGTATTTTCAGTCAGCATCTCATTTCTGCTTGATTCATACAAATAATTTATAAGCTCAATTAATGCAACAAACTATAAATATTTATGCACCCATTTAGCTGATGTTTGCCTCTGTTTATAAACAAGAGCATCTTGGAAGAGCTTCTTTTTGACAAGTAAGTAAAGTATAGAGAGTGCCTGTGCATTAAATTAAGCGTGCTTTATTAACTCTTCCAAAATATAAAGTCTTAGTCACTAAACCAAAAAGTGACAATAGAGTAGGTTTGATGGGAATAACTTAAATACTTAAACTTCAGGAGAACAAGAAGCATTGCTTACTTTCTTAGTTGGTGTTTGTTTTTACCATTAATTTCAGTTTTTTACTGTATTGTATTGTATGGAGGATAAGAGGAGAGAAGAGCAGTCTCGTGTTAATGTGCTGGTCTCAGGGTCAATTTCTATTTGCTGACTTTTCTGATCTGACTAACAGGAAATTGTCTCAGACCTAGGTCTAGTTCACAGTTTGATTTTTGCAAATTAGAACCCAGTCTATGAATTCTGATGAACCCATGGGTTCTGATGAATGAGATTTTTGATAGTTCTGCCTCTAAGAAAGTAAGACAGCTTTTGTGAGCTTTTAAACTAGCAGTTTTTAATATGCCCTTTGCATACTTGGTTTACCATGTGATTATTCTCTTGATTGACTTTGTTGATGGCATATCAATCTAAGTTGGCTGGATTTGACACCCGTGTATTGAATGATAAAAGAATATTTTGCTCTTATTAAGAAATAATAGTTTATTAAGCATGATACAGCAAAATGGATTTAAATAATTTCAAAACGTGTTTCATTTCATCTCTTGATTGCTCAAATAAAGATCATAAAAATGCAATAAAGAACTGAGGCCCAAGACTAGCAATTTATGTTTGCTTTTCTAAAATATTTTCATTTGTTATGATCATAACTTATTTCTCAGTTAAATTTCCTGAGGGTAAAATCTTGATGTGAAGTGATGAACAGATACAGAATGGAAAAGACAGCTCCTGTCTCAAGTCTCGCAATGGAATTAGGTCAGGGGATGTCAGAAGGGAGCTGTGCTCTGCGCAAGAGCCTGTCTCAGGTTATCTGCCCTTGCTGTCCCAGGCGGATGTCTATCCAAGGCGGGCACTAGACTTTATAAGGGGGCAGAAAGGAATCGTGCCAAAGGCCTTATCCTGCACCCAGTGAGAACAGAACAGAACTCAACAGTTCCTCAAGAATTGGCTTGGCACCAGATTGATAGGAGTCAGATTTCTTTTTGTGTGTGGAAGCTGTGATGAGAGACTCTGAGTCCATCAGGGACCTGGCATCACAGGACTTGCAGTAAAGCTCCGTGCCATTCCCTTCAGTGTGTGTGTGAGGGACAGGCAACTTCTAGAGTCTGAGGTTCACATTTATTCCTGGCTGTGTGCAGATGCTGAGCCAGTACATCACATTTGTATAACGCTGGGTTGAGCCATGGGAGTCAGATCCAGTCTTGGTTTGCGGTATCAATTCTTCTCTTTTCATGCATGATTTTAGGTGTGCAGAGTCCCTCCAGTTAATTAAAAGATTGACTTAGTCATATGCACTCACTGAAGCATAGGCAAAACCTTCGAAGTGTAAATTCTATGCAAGGAGAAAGATATTTTTAAATATTTGTTCATCAAAAATATTTCTCAGTTGCTGTCATCTGTTCTACTGAAGTGGATCCATGCCTGGCTTTGCCTTCCTTTTGAAGTCCATCAAATAAATAGTCTTTAAAGTCAGCTAGGAAAAAAAAAATATTTCTCTCTTATATCAGGTATGAAACAGATGAATATGTGGAAAAACACTTTCTGGTGTTTTTGTCAGCCAAAAGGAAATTAAAGTGCCTTTTTCTGGTGCTCTACGAGAGAGAAGTGTGCTAATAGAATGGCATTTGGCTAATAGCATAGCACATGAAAACTGGGACATGACAGCAAAGGGGGAAAGGTCGAAAAGGAGGAGAGAAAATGATTCTATTTGGAGGTGAAGGTCATCTGAAATAAGTGATTTCACATTTAAAAGGCCACTGAGGAGAAAACTGATGAATGTTAACATATTTTTCTATTGTTTTATTTCATTCTTTTTTCTTTTCTCATTTGTAACGCTTACGTATTCAGGAAGTTGAGGTAGGTTTTCCACTTTTAACTTGTAACTATAGAGTGAATAAAAATATTTACAACATATCATAATTTATATTATACGTTAAACTCTTATTATCAACTGTTAATATTGTTATAAATGAATGTATGGATACATGCTAATTATTAATATGTTAATATTGATTTATTAACATGTTAATATTAAAATGATATAGTAGTTTCATATATTAAAGCAGGCATAAGGTATTTTAAGCACATTAGTATCTGTCCTAGTTGAAAGCTCAGAAATGAATAGATTTCTGTGCTGTCATTTCTGTCAAGAAGGTGTTTTATTGAATGGGAATGTTAAATCTCTTTAATCAAGATGATTGTATTATTTTTATATGTAAATATATATATATTTAGAATGATATACACCTGGAAATCAATGTCATGTTTAGGCACTCTGTGTTGCTATATCAACATCCTGTTTTTCTGTTGGAGGAAGTTACAGGGAAATGATGGTATCCCTTCAGAAGTGTTAGAGGAGTTCCTCCACCTAACAAAAGTAATTTGGGATTAATGTATACATTTCAGCATCTTGGAGAGTACTAGCACAAAGCCCAGTCCATTTTTCACATCAGAGCTTTAGGTCGTATTTAAATGAGACACAGATTTTCTGCTCAGCCATATCTACAGGGTGAATTTCACCTTTACAGTGCAATAACTATTCAGTTGCAGTTCATGCTTGTATCAATGCTGAAGTGAAACTCCAGAGCTGGATTTTCTGTTGTCCAACTGGCATAAGTTATGCTGAACTGCTATTGACCGTATTGCTGTAGTGTATGTATACTCCTTATTTACTCCTATAAATAATAATGAGATTTATATATCAAAAATCTCAAAGGTTGTATCTATTCTACTTTTTAGAGTTTTTTTCCATATTTTTACTTCTGTATTTTCCTGTTATCATACTGTAGTTTCAGGCATATTCTAAAATAAATATAGTTTTAATTTTCAAAAAGGAATACTAAACAGGTCCACATAAAGGAGGAAAGGAGAAAGAATATGTTTACGGAAGGGATGGGTGGTGTGGGGTTTCTTTGTGAGGAAGGCACATTTTCTGTAAAGTATTCCTTTGACACTGAAATTGAGATAAACCCCCGTTCCAATCTTTTTTTTTTCAAAACTGGTTCCATATGCCAACAGCATAAGAAATCTTTCTTGGGATTTGAATTATTTAACAGTTTCTGATGCTGAAGACCCAGCAGCAAAGCAACACCTAGGAAAAAAATGTAAGCAGGCAAAAAAAAGAATATTTTGTTGCTGGAAAAAAATTATTCTGCTCAAAAAACTTAAAAACTGACACATCCTCAAAAGTGATTAATGCTTGGTGAATTTAGCAGTACATCATAATCAATTACAAAGTGTTGTAGAACAATGAGAGGGAGTTTTTGTATTAACAAAGCTGTGGAATTCAAAGGCAAGTCTGTGATTCTGTTTCTGGTGCCAAACCCTTTACTGCTGAAGAAGAAGTCTAGATATTTTTGATGCATCTGAAATAAATTATGAATAATCATGTTTGTTGTTATTGTGGAACATCATCACTGTCCATGAAGTCAGTATAGACACCAAGCATGAATAAACTTGGAGAAAGAAAATGCATTTCCTCCTGGCAGTCATGCAGAGTTACATCCAGCCCCCTTCATCCCTGGGAGCATTTGCCCACCCTGGCCAGCATTTGCCCACCCTGGCCAGCCCCCAAAGCGGGCAGCGAAGAGCAGGGCAGCATTCCATAGGGCTCCACGCCGTAAGCGTTGGTGCTTTCTGCTTCCCATGCTGGCCATAGCGTTCAGAAAGGAATGCGCTGCCAGGAGGTGCATCTCCTGGTGTGCAGGGAGGGCAGGGAGAGTCCCCATTCCTCCTGTAGCAGCCCTGTGGGCTGTTCTGAATCCTGAAGATAAGAACCTGCTGGCTTCCAAGTCTCCAAAAATATTCCAGGGTAGGGTGACTGGATGGCGTGAGAGCATATGAAATTCAGCCTACTGGAGATAAATGGTAAACAAAGCCCTATGGAAGAAATAATTTAGGTGTCTTATTCATACTGATGTGTTTGCAGTTACCCTCCTGGCAAGGAAAAAGAAATCTCGGTGTCATTCTGGACAGCTTGATAAAGACATCTCCTCAGTGGCAGCCCTCAAGAAATGAATATAGAATACTGGATGTATTAAAAAAGAAATAAAGATTAATATGCAGAAAAATATCAAAGCATTATAGGAATCTTCTATGCTTCCTCACTTCAAATACGTTATTCTGTTGTTATCACGTCCTCCCAAAGAGGACACAAGTGAGATATACAGAATATGCTGAAACTAAATGTAACAGTTGGGCTTGAATCCCGGTTCTCCAGGACTAGGATTGATGGTGCTCCGAAACAGGGGAAACTTTGTCTTTAGGTAAATATTTGCTAAGTGCATAGATTACAACACATGGTAGAGCTTTCCATTCTTTCTGCAGAGAGACTCGTTTGCAACAGAATAATCATTTGGCCAGGCACTCTGACAGTTCCTTTTAAAGTCCAATCAGAATTATGTAAAATGGAGCCACATCCATTCTTTCTGCAGAGAGACTCGTTTGCAACAGAATAATCATTTGGCCAGGCACTCTGACAGTTCCGACCTTTGCCATTTTAAAGTCCAATCAGAATTATGTAAAACGGAGCCACAAGACTCACAGCAGATTAATATCTTTACTTTAGATTTAGTATTTTTAAAATTTAATAGTTGAAACAGTGACAAAAGTAATTCTCTGCACGTGCTCCTGGGTGTTATTGTACTTTAAGTATAATGCTTATGATATTATTGCTGTATTTCTGTACATTGACAATGGTATGATTTACATGTCTCCAAATGAATATAAGTGGTTTTGGATTTGCTTTGCTGACCTTTCCCCATACCAGGATGGTGTAGATCATGGTACATAATCTGACCAATATGCTCTTTGTCATCAAAAGTTGTAGGCTGATATGAAATAATACAGTTATCAGAAAATATTTAATAATGGGCATACTTTGAAAATTCAGAAGAAAAATTCAAGGTACTGAATCCAAGGAATTTTTTATTATTTAATTTCTAACCTGCATTTACTACTCTTTAGGACACAACCTGTTGATAGTCGTATCTGGTTTGGGCTAAATGTTAGGATCAAAAGATGTTGATTCATTTGTAGTTTAGTTATGTGAAATTGTACTGAAAAGACTGATTATATTTTTCCTGAGTTTCCTTTTTTTTTCCCCCTCTTTTAGGATGATTATTTCAGAAACTGGAATCCAAACAAGCCTTTTGATCAAGGTAAAGTCAGTACACATTTTGTCATTGTCTTCTGCTATTTTGTGACATCCCCATATAGTTTATGCCTTTCTTTCTCCATATGTCCCATGCATTAGTGAAGAGCTATATTCATACTTACATCTCATTCCCAATTTAGTCACAGCTTGAGGTGGTTTATGTATAAGGGTTTGACTCATCTCTGTATTTTTCAGCTACATTTTTTTAATCCACATCCATTGTAGTTTATATACAATGATGATATATATGCTTAGAAAGAATCTCTGTAACCATGAATCTCCATCTAACATGCAATTTAAAACAGGTATCTTCACGTACATTTTCTTTCATGTCAAAAGCTTTGCTAAATGAATGTCATAAATGTAATTACTGCATTTCCTAACACTCAAGGGGCCAATTCTTTGAAGCCAGTTGTAACGTGTGAATTTCAGGGCTGTTTTTCAAAAGAAAAGGGTGTTGCGTGTATGCTGCTGGTTCTGATACAGATTCTGTAAATGACATTTTGCACTTTTTCTTGGTGAGTTGTTAAGTTATGGCAGTACTTCAACAATTTCCAGTCCAGCCACCAAAGGACAGGAAAAAACAATAAAAAATATTCTAATTGTGTCCAGGATAGCGCTGGAAACAATAGCCATGCCAGGAAAAAGAACATAAAAATGACAACTGACAAGAGATCTCAGATAGCAACTCAACATCAAGCATTCTCTGCTTGGAGTTCATAGCTAGCAAAAAATTTTCAGATGAGAAGGTAGGAGACGTTCCCTTTAAATACCACAGAGGAATGTCGCTGGGAAGACGTGTAGCCCTGATGTTGCTGGGTTGTATTTGATACTTGATGTTTTATCAGTGAAGAAAACACTGTATGCAAAGAAATCTCAACTGTCCATCTTCTGAAAGACAGATACAAAAGTTGTGCAAGCTGATAAGATGCCATAGGTTTGTCCTTAAAATCAGAATATTGTACTTTTACTTTGCCTTTTTTTTATATTTGTTGTTCTGACACTAAGATTCGGTAGCAGTCCCTACCGGAGCACCCTCAAAATGTGTAATATGAAACCACACAGGTCTTATATTTTACTTCTTAAAGCTTTCTCGAATATATATATATTTTTTGAGACAAGTTAAAAATTACATTTTGCACAGCTTCTTTTCATGTGGTAGAAGCAGTTATCAGCTGTCTGATTTGTGGAGGATAACAACACACAATATGAAGCCCAGGTTGGTTAGCTTCTCTGTTTGCCTTTTGCCAGTTGTTCATTTTTCTTGTTTGTAATGTTCAGTGAAGCTCATATAACTCCTGCTTGAGAACATATATGAGGTGAGGATATTGCAGCTGTAAAATCACAGGTAGAAGGCAGACTTTTTCCATTGCTTAAGGCATCTTTAGGATGCTGGCTTTCTTGGACTAGCTTTGGTTCACTATTCAACATCATGCCTCTTAAATTGTAGAAGGCCAGTGTCGAGAATTTTATTCAAATTGTATTTGATAAGTTTCAATCTACTTCTCCTCTGAAATTTGTAGTGATTCAAAAAGTTATCCTAAAGGTATTTAGAAAACAACAATCATGTATGTGGTAACTACAATACAAATGAATTTCAGTCCTCTCTGTTGGATCCTGTGTTCAAAGTTAAGTGGCATTCAAGTAGAGTGTGAGACTTCCTTTGCCCTTCAGAATGGGAAGTGGCTGTCTGGATAGATAATTGTTGTGATTTCACATTCAGAAAAGGTATTACTGCAAGCAAATTGCTTAGGCAAATTATTGAGCAGGCAAGAAAAAAAATTTCATGGTGAAGCAGTCACAGTGTGGTACACAGAAGGAAACACCAAACTGAAATGTCCATGGCCTTCTCCAAGCATGACTTGTGTCTCGTGTCACTGGGATTTAACTAGAGGATAATGCTTAAAGAAAATTAGATTATGTCCGTCTTGCATATGTGCAGGAGGTACCCAATAGTTTAGTTGCAAATTTTTTAATAACTTCTTAGGAAAAAAAAAAGCCAAGTCATGTTACAGAAAAACGTTTTTATGCCTCTGGAAATATACTTGTGAATTGTAACACAAATGAGAAGAAAGAGTGAATCATTGAAAGAGAAGGAAAGGCGTGAACAACTAAATGAAGGGTAACTAGATAAATGACAGGCCAGTGGAGGAGGTGAAACCACAATGCTTGCTTTATTCGCTTTCAATTTGAGATTTGTCAGTCATTTATTTTACAAATAAGAGTCATAAAAGGGAGCAGCTTTGCCAACAAGAGATTTGAATCTTCAAAATTACTGAAGTGTTTGGGATAAAAATACCCATTGGAAGTCTCTGAAGGAGCTTTTAAAAAATTCACTTTACATCTATTTCTGTATTTCACTGCCAGACATGTCCCTTGTATTGTCTGTAGGTAGCTCGCAGGAGTGTCACTGGGGTTTTATACGTGTTAGAGCTGCAGAGATTCTCTGTCTTTAGGGAAATGTAGCTTCAGTGTCAAAGGAAAAGCAAAGATGATGTTTTTGTCAAGGCATATATCCGCAGAGATTTTCAAAGGCATTTGAGGGATTTAGGATTACAAATCCTATTGACTTCAAATGGAACTTATGCTCCTACTACTTTCAGAGGCCTTGTGACCCTCTGTCTTCCCAAGAGGAGGAACAAAAAGGTAAATATGGCAGGAAGATTTTGAACTGAGATGCTTTAAAACTGTCTTGTTCATTGTGTTACTGAGATGTCTGACTTTGGGCAAAAACACAAATCGTTTTAAAGAATCTGAGATCACACGTGGATACCTTGAAGCAGTACAAACAGTCATACATCTGTTAGAGATTCCTGTCTCTTTACAAAGAAAAGGATCATTTCTCTTTCAGTGTAAAATTTCTCCAAGACTATGGATAGTCTGTCGCCAGAAAGCAGAATGTGGGCTAGGCAGTGCAGCCCGAGCATTAAACTCTGCCTTGCGCAGAGATGTGTGCGCTGCTTTTGTCTCATTTAACTCTTACAAAGGGATTTTATTTGACCACTAGGTCATTCTTCTTGACAAAGAGGTCACTGCTCTTGGCTGTGGTAAAATTCACCCTGACTAGAACATTAAAATAGCTACTCATACCTTTCTAAAGAGATTTCTTACACAAAATAATTACCTTAGAAAACTGTTGCTTAGTTTAATTACATGTGCATGGAGCATGTGAGTCTTTAGCTACTGATTCCTATGTTGTTGTCACCCAAAAAATATAAAGAAGATAAATCGCATCGTGTTGTGGCTTTGGGCCCTATGAATCAGCTGCTGACAAGACTAATCACCAGTTATATACGTATAGATATATGTATAAACACAGGTTTAATTTCTGTCATTTTCAAAGCAGAGAAAAAAGAATAGCCAGCAGAATTTGTCCTAGACCTCTTGCAGTGCAATCTGCAAGAAAATTGTTTAATCTGTCTTTAGTCTTTACTTCTCTATTCTCCGACTTTTTTTTTTTCTTGTTCTTTTTTTGCTTTGGGGTGTTTAAATGCCCCCTATGCTCTTGTCTGATTTTGGAGCTAGAAAAGCTTTTATTTTGTGTTCTTTGGGGTTCTTATATCCAGAGAGCCTGTGCAGGTCCTGTAGTAAGGAGACCTAGCTTGCTCCTCTGAACTCAGTAGCAGCTCTGTGTCCTCAGCACACAACTGTTATTTTGAGCAATATCCCAAAGGCAAATTTCAGCCTCTCAACACCAAGGTTCTTCCTACAGTGATTGAGGAGAAAAAACTTCTACGGGTGACTGAAAGCAGACAATTGTCTCTCTCCCTGGGTTGTAGGGGAAATCGGAGTCTAGCATCACTCAGCTGAGGCTAGCTTGTGTGAATAACCACTCTTTGGGAAAGATTTACAAACTTTTAATATTTAAAGTCTATTTCTCAATTCTAAGTCTAAAATCATGTTTGAATATTCAAATTGTGAAGTCTTTCTGTGGAAGCCAGACTGTAGAATCACGCTGAAGGAGCTGGGAGGGCAGGGTTTATAAGTAACTGAAGGTGGCTAGTACCTGCCAGGAGTGATCTCACAAAGGCAGCTGGAGGATTCAGTGTGTTTAACAGCTTTAAAACCAATACCAGTTAGAGGTTTTGAAAACCAGCAGAGTTCTGCTTCTAGGCTTGTACTTCATTTGCATCTTTTAAATAAGAGCTGCTGGTTCCAACCAACTCTATATTATTTTCTAAAGAAGAAAAAAAGAGCTAGCTTTCTCCAGCAGATTACATTATTTCATTATACATTTAAAAACAATAGCAGTGCCATCAAGCTGTCTGCTTTCTGCTTGCAATGCAGAGAGAAATATCTGCATGTATGCCTCAAGAAAGAAATACCTTGCTTTGTAAAAAAGCATGCGTGACTTTCACTGAAACAACCCCTAGAGTCACACAAGGTATCTTTGTATAACATGCCTTTTCGAGGGAAGTCAGCTTGAATGGTTCAGCTGCCGCTCGGAGGGTACTTGAGTGATCAGAATTTATTTTCAGCTTAGCTACCAGCCAGCTTTTTATTCATCCTGAACTCAGGAGAAACCAATACCAAGGTGAGCATCTTACCGACTGAGTCAAGCTAACGAGGTATTCGGACTGCAGAAGGCAGGAGAGCGTGTAGCCTGAAAATGATTGCCAGTCATTAATATTGAAGTCAATTCTGTCAGAGTTGCAGAAGTCAGAAAGCAGAAGAGTGGAAGGGGCAGGTTAGTCAGGATTTTAAAATATGAATCAAAGGGTTGGAGTTTTTTTTCCCTGACAAGGTCATTTGAGAGTTCTTAAGGAGCTTGACAGCTAACTTGACATACTTTCCTAGTCTTTTCCATCTACACTTGAGAAAGAAAAGAGGGAATTGGGGAAAAAGGTTAGCATAACATTCTCAAGTCAGAGATTTTGGTATGGTAATTAAATGTGTATGATATTCTGCACCTACTCAGACTTGACAGAAAACTCATTAAGACTTTATATATTATTATAAGTGAAAACTACTAAATAAAAACATGTTTGTTATTGAAAAATTCTGCCAAAAGCCACCTCTCAATAGCTGTAGTAATTTCTTCTACAGACAAATAGTCGTTGCTAATTTTTATGGTAAGATGCACAAATAAAGAGCACATTTTGTTAGGTTTAAAGTTGCTGTTTGGAATGGTGTCCGATTTGCTTGCCATATGGCTTTTTTTAAAGCATTATTACACAGAACATAGGAACCGTGGAAGTAATGGGATGTACTTTGTACTGCGGATACCTAAGCTCTGAACCCAAAGATGTTTAGTCCATTGAGCTGTCGTTATTATTAACAACAAAGCCACAGAAGGACACAGAGGGGGGGAAAAATCTTGATTCTGTTATAGTGCTGAACTTTTTCTGAAATCTGTGCCTAAAACCATCCACTGAACTGTGGCATTGTCTGTTTGAGTAGGTACAAGTCCCACCCTTTCCACTGGGTTTGTGATTGCAGTGGACTGGGCTGGCCCAAGTCTCCTACCCTGACCCTGCCTCCTCGACTGGGGCAAAGGGACTGGCTGGAAATTGAATTTTACCCATCACTGGTGATAGAAATCCCAAGTGTTTCAGACTGCTGAACTTCTCAGGAAAAGAAACTCCTGATTAGAAATAGTCTGAACTTTTCCCCTTGTCTTCCCACCTTTGTCTTTATTTTCACTGTCTTTAGTCACAGTCCTCTTCCCCAGTAACTGAGAAATCTGGACAGAGATATTACTTCTCAGGCTTTCATTATCTGCCCAGGAAGGCGGGGGGAACAAATGAAGAAATTCCAAAATCCCTTTTCCACTGTACTGTGTGAAAATCCTAATCTTCCTGAATTGGACCTAGCAACAACTGACTCTAATGTCAGACACGCTCGTGTAGGCTTGGCTATCATTATTAATTGCAGACGTGAACACTATCATTTCAAAGCTATCCCCTTGGGCCCTAATGAAAGTCTGAACTGGCAAAATACCCTCACTTTTGAAGAGGAAACACTGCTTTTGAGTGGATTGCAGCCTGCAGCATAGCATAGCTTATGACAGTCCAGAAGCCCCATGGAAGTGAATTTGTCAAATTTAGAGCTTTATATCTAGAGATGGATGTATTAATATTCATGCTTCCTCTCCTTCTGCATTGAATCGTGCCTATGTCTTTCCAGTGTCTAACTGGCAAATCCAGACTCCAGAAATGGCTTCCTGCAGCTGTGCAGAATAAAGTTTCCCTAAAATTCGTAAGTCTTCTGAAACAGAAAGGATGATAATAGGAAGCCTGTGATGCAGGATGAAAATCATAGAACCTACAATTATTTTTGAACATGTAATTTTCTGTTAGCCCAGTTAAGATGTTCTTTGAGAAAAGCCTGAATAAATTCTTTTCAGATAGTAGTTTAGTACTGTACACATCTCTAGCCACAAAAATGTGTTAGTTTTATAATAAATGTTTTCTATTACTGTGCCTCAGATGGCAGATTTCAATTGAATAACTTATTTTGCAATTTATTTTTTGACTGTGTTTGAATTAGTTTCAGAGGCTTATTCATAGGACAACTGCACATGAATTATGTTTATAAATCTTCAGTAAATCAGTACAATTTTAAAATGTGCTAACTGAATCAACAGAAGACAATAGCTGAGATGCAGCACATGAAATACATACTATCTTCCATCAAATGCAGTTCAAGCAGATATGGCTGCTTGTATCCTCCAAGCAGACACACGTGTTTCTCTGTGTGCTAGAAGCATAATATTAAATTCCTTATAAGCTTGTAAGCAACCAATTTTATTACATATGGCATCAGAAGTGGCAGAGATGGGGTCCTTCTCTGTGACTGTGTTATGGCTGATGGGCTTTGAACTGAGACAATGATCGATAGGTTGCTTGTCTAGAATTTTATTAGCACTTGGGGAGCACTTGTTAATTTTGTCAATAATGGCTGGCTTTCTTTTAATATCTCTTACTTCAATGACTATGAAGCAGACATGATTTTTAAAGGGAAATTCATGCTTTCCCATGCTCATGCAGCTCCCACTGGAGTAAACACATTTTTGGGATATCACAGGGCCCAACCCTGCTCCATTGATGTCACATAGTGAGTAGGGGTCTCCTTCCCTTCAGTATATAGGTGTTCATTTTTGGAAACCTACCAAAACCTTTAAACATGAAGTGTGTTTGGAAAAATACATGCCTGAAAAGCTTCCTTCCTTATTTGCTGTAAGAGGGACCCCAATGTATTACTCAAACTAGCTGCTTCAGTTTGTATTCTGATTTAACTAGGCCAAACCAACTGGGGCAAAGTAAACTGAGAATTGGTAAGGCAGAAATTAGAGGAAGAAAAATTAGGATAATTGTAATTTTCTCAATGTAAAGGGCTCAAATATGAATTATCCAAAAGCCAAGAGCTTGGTTAGTGACTGCGGTGGCAAGACGTTACGTAAAGAAAGTGCAACTAGATTGAACTCTTAAGGGAGCGCAAGCAGTACCCCCAAACTCAGAAAGCCAAGTATAAAATGAGATGTTTGGGCAAGTACTTAAGAATAAGTTTTTTACAAATGTATTAGAAGGAAAAAGAAAAATCAAGAAAAATGATAGCTCACTGCTCAGAGCTTCACTGATGGCATCACTGCTGAGAAGGCCAAAGCATTGTTACCTTTGCTTTGGCTTACACTGAAAAGGTCGGCTGTGACCAGGTGGCTATCATAATTAATATCTTCAGCTGAAGTGTAA
>NW_010112646.1:15652-74796 GCF_000699245.1 Pterocles gutturalis | reverse complement strand
AGGGAAAGAACAAGCTTGAGTAAATTAGATGCTTGCAAATCAACTGGAATTGATCTAAGGTCTAAGTGAATTTGCTGAAATAATTTTGAAGATACTAAAAGTTATCCCTGAAAATTTATGAAGTTGTAGAAAATATGAGCAGCATGCATGTTTTTTAAAGTTAGAGAAATGAAGAAAATTGGAAATTATATCCTGTGAGTTGAGCCTGAAATCCTGCAAAAAAAAGTACTGGAATAAATATTAAAACAGCAAGTATTTGTTAGCATCAAGAAGATAAGGGGATAATAAAGCTGGTATGGATGTCAAACTAAACTAATTTTCTTCTGTGACATTTACAGGCCTTGAGACTCAGGGATAAGCTTGCAGTATCACATATCTTGACTTTAATAAGGCTTTTGACATTGGCTTACATTACTGTCTTATACGCAAGTTAAAGAAATATTGTCTAAAAAAATAATTATGAGGTGGATACAAAATCAGTTGGAATATACATTCTGATAGTGGCTGTCAATGGTTCAGTGTCAGGCTGGAAAGATAAACTGAGTTCCTCTATGATCTATTTTGGGTCCTGTGTGATTCACCATTTTCATTTAAGTTTTAAATCTTGACATAAATATGCTTATTAAATGTAGCACAGCAATAAAATTCGCAGTCGCTGTAAGAAGTTAAAGAAATGGTCTGGAAACAAAGGATAAAGTTCAATCTGGGCAGATGCAAGGTTCTTAGGTAAGAATAACCATCTACACAAAACAGGATGAAAAACAATTGGATAATAATAAATTCAGAGAAAATAGGTAGGGGATTACAGTGCGTTACAAATGGAAAATGAGTCAACAATGTAATTCTGTTGCAAAAAAAGGCAAATGTTGCACTGGCATGTGTAACTATGAGTAATCCTTCGGCTCTGGTCAGTGCCAGTAAGACCTTGGCTGGAATACCTTGTCCGTATTTGAGTAGCAGGCTTCTAGAATAGTTTGAATCAACTGGAAAGTACCCAGAGAAAAGTAACAGATATGATCAGAGGTGCAGAAATATACTCTGCGGAGAAAGACTGAAGGAGAGCTGCATCTCCTCTGGGGAGAGAAAACAAACAAATAAAACAACAGCAAAACCCCAAAATAACCCACAAATCCTATTTTCAAATACGTGAAATGAACTGCAAAGTAGAGGAATTGTTCTCTGTCCATTCTGGATACAACAAAGAGCAATATGTTTACATTGCAGAAAATAAGTTTAATTTTAGCCTTTGTAATGACAGCAATACTGAAGCACAAGGAGAAATACTTTAAAGAAAGAAGAAATATTTTAAAGAGAATGTAGAGTCTCTGAAGGTGTTCTGAAACATATTCGATAGATAAATGTCATGTAGCAAATGACACGTCGGTAGCTGATCTAGCTATGGAGAAGGGGAATGGAATTGGCATCCTTCCTAGGATTGCCATTCTAGCACTGTGATTCTGTGCTTGTATTTTGATTAATGGAAACCAGCTAATTTCATTGAAAGCACAGAAGAAATGCTGAAGAAGGTATTTCTTAAAATAGATTTCCAGTCAAAGCAAAGATGGGAAAATAAATGAATCCGTATCCTTGACAGACATTTTGGCACCACCTGGTAAAATACAGATTCTCATTTGACAGGAGTAATGTGTATACACTTCAAGATAGATACTAACCATGGTTGTCACGGGCTTGCAAACCTCCAGGAATGTAAACAGGGACTGGCAAAAAGCAGCCTATTTTCTCTGACTGCTTCTCCCTATCTCACTTGCTTTCTAATAGAGTCAGGAGGACTTCCTATGGATGATTCTGTATTTGAGTATTAGTGGGGATTTTTGTCCAGGAAGGAATAAAGGTCATGATCTAACCCTAAAGATATGGATGAAAGTACGGTTAATTATTCTCTTTCAATTCATTTGATAAAACATGACAATGCATGTATATTTAGGAATTAAATCTCCTTCTGCTGTAAACCTAAGTCCCAGGTCATCAAAACACTGATTGAATCACAGCTATTTATCTTCCTGTTCTTACTGCTTCAGATTAAACATATTTGCATAAAATAATAATATTTCTACTCTAATCTGATTGCTTGCATTCTAGAGTTGCAGTCCTTGGTCATTTGGAAAGTCACTTTAAAGTACAAAATGGTGCTAAGCAGTACATAGCATGATGAATAAAGAAAAGTTTTCATGTGCATTGTGGTGGTGTTCTGCACTAAACAGTTCCCTAAGAATAGTATGTTGAAAATTACTATCAGTTTGGTAAACATTATTTAGTAATTTAACCGTGTTCTGTCTTTTCTCTCTGTGTCCTTTGGTTGCGATATGTCACTGGACCTTGCCATTGATACGTGTCTCTGTGGTGTTACTCATTGCCCAACAGCTTTCTTTAAAGGTCTTGTTGACTTTACCTACATTGTGTTTAAAATGTAGAGACAGGAAAGCTATATCTGAAGACCAGAATTGGACTTCCACTGTCCTTCTTGAAATCTCTGTTTGAGGATTTGATGTGTTTTATCGAAGGGAGATTAGTAAATTGTCTCAAGTGTGTGCATCCTTGCAGTGCCTCTTGGCCCGTACGAGAGGGATGCATACAGATGAAGTGCTGCCCCAAAATCTGGATCTATTATATTCACTTTAACCACAAGGAAAGACAGTAGAATCAAATCTATAATATAAGTAGGTTCCTTTCCTGGGGTAGCTTTGATTTATAAGCTGAGCAATGGAATCACTTAGTCCCTCACTTGCCATCTTATCCTTAACAACAGATAAACAGATCTGTGATAAATGGATGTACAGATAAGCAATCCTAGGGATCATTGCACATTACAGCAATCTTTAATGCAGTGTAAGTAAGCATTATTGTAATTGTTTTAATGTGCTACATCAGTGTGTTTGTAGAGCTTCTCCTTTATTTTAATTGCTGGGGGTTAAAAAAAAATTCAGAAAATACATGTAGTAGTCTCTAAGAGCAAGTGTATCTTTGCTGTGAAGGCTCCAGCATCTAAGCCTGTTTCTCTGTCCAGCAGGGACCTCTGTAATGACCTTTCAGTTTTAAAACCAAGCAATCAAAAGTTGCTGACATAAGCTGCAGAAGTCTGCTGAGAAAAGGAAGAACTCCTGCTTTTCATAGTGTTAGATACAGGCATCTAAGAAAAAATGTGTCTGCTTCTCTCAGTAGACCAGAAAGCTACCTAAGGAATCAGTGTTAGGTAAAAAAAAAATAGCCATGATTTGTTAATTCTGTTCTGAGCTGTAGCACTGATGTTTTTACAGTTATAGTAAATTCACTCTAATTCTAATAACACAGATTATATTTAGCTATCTCAAAGGAGATCATGGTGCAATAATCATGTATTTTTTCAGTAAGCAGCATCTCCATCTTTGATTTTATTGGTCATCACTGCCTTGCACCCTTGACATTAATGGCAGAACTGCAAAATGTCTGCTCTTCATTTGTTTCTCTCCCTCCTGTTTTTTCTACAATTTGCCTGACATCCAAGTGGTACAAGAGTCCCATGATGATTGCCCTTAGAAAGGCATTATATTTTTATCTAGTTTTTGAAGTAGCAATGCTCTTTTTAAATTTGAGCTTCTCAGCACCCCTTCAGTATGGTGAATAGCCACAGTGAACATCCAGCTGACAGCCATTCATACAACCAAAGGCCAAATGCTCGTATTCATCCTCCAGGTTGTCTTTGTTATGTGTCTGTTTTCCACAATTGCCTATTTCAGTAAGCTCAACTTACTTCAATAGCCCTGAATTTTTAAAAACCTGTGTTTAATTGTGTGAGAGTTTTCTTAAATCTTGGGACATTCTCAGGTTGCTGACATAGAACTGCAGCATTAAAAAAAGTGCCTATCTCCAGTAATACCGAGACTGTCTGGTCCTTCTGCAAGCACTGTGGATCAAGGGGAAGACTGCTTCTTCTGACCTTTCAAATTACACATTTGCATGAGTGTCAGCTAAAATTTGACATTCATGGTAGAGCCTGAAAACTTTTCAGCAACCACACCTCTCTTGTTTCTTTTTTTCTTTTTTCTTTTTTATTTTTTTCTTTTATTTTCTTACTAACGTGGTAAGAAAACATCCTATCTATCTGAATGTCCCCTTGGGCTGACAACTTTTACACAAGTCAAACCATTTGAAGTATCCAAGTAAAACCATGAAAAGCCATGTTCAAGTAAAGCCGCGAAAAGGACAAGTCTGTCTGAAAAATACCAGCAGGACCTTAATGTGGATGATACATCCCAGTATCAGAAACATAACTGTATTGGTCTTGATAGTTTAGAGCATAAAGATCATGAGTTATTACTTTTCATCTTTAGATACTTCCTCAATAGAATTCCTAAATATGCCATTGCTATGTGCAGTATAGGCTATACTCAGTTTTCTCACCCCCAATTGCATAACTTTCCTCCTGGCTTTACCATTATTCTGTTGCAAGAAATGTGACTTGATATTCAGGCAAACATTTTTCATTTTCTTTATGCTTCTCCTTCTGAGTTGCTTTTTTTTTCAGAAAATGCAACTTCTAGTGTATTTTCCTACACAGGACTGTGCCAGTAACATTTTTTCCAATGCCTATAAATAAATTAAGTATACTGTGGCTTGAAAGAGAAATTGCTATCAGCTGGTGTTCCGCTACCTACAAAACATTTTATCTTCTTTCACTTTCTATTACTTTGCTCTCCCTTGGCTTTGTATAGGAAGTTGTATTCCCTTTTAGTGTCATGTGGTGCATTTGTGTGTAGCATGCTTGATGTATGGAACTATTGCAAACACCTAGTGTGGATAGCTCTGCTTTTGAAATTGCATTGAAGACGAACTTTTTGACAGATGGAGCTGTTGATACGATTTGGAAATAGGCCTGTTTGTGTCAGTCAGGTACTCCATTTTTCAAAATGGAAAAAAACCAAAGGTTTGAGATGAAAGAGGAGAGAGAGGCTACCCATCTGGTGGGAGCAGAGAGCTTGAGCCCAAAAGGAGGAATGTACTTGAGAGCTATGTCTGTTTTTCTTATAATGATACAACAAATAAATTCCCTTTCAGAGATTGCACTCTTAAACAGAACATAGTGCTTAACTTCATCTCATCTGCACAGCTATCTCAAAGGCAGATGCCTAACCTGAGGCAGTTGTCTATTTTGTCTGTAGCAGACACTGAAATAAGTGTTTCGGATTAGGAAGCCACTTTGAGGTCCAGCTAAGACTAATGAACTTCCAGAAGGTGAAAGTTAGATGGAATCAGACATTGCACAGATCCTGTCTAGGAAAGCAAGATCCACATGGAGACCTCTGCTAGACACTGTGATCTCAACTTTCCCACAGAAGAAGATGTCAAAAGCACAATAGTTGGTAAATTCACAAGGATCCTGTCCTGGTTTTGAAGCTCAAATTGAGTGAATTTTATGCTTGAAACTATTTTTGTGTTTTGTGGAAGAGATGGTGCAGCCCAGGAGAGAGGTTGTGCAGGTTGTGGTTGCAGTTCATTACATGACTCCCTGGTTTGCAGGAGGGATGCTGCAGTCCAGAAGAGTCGGCTGGATTAGTGTAGCGGTACGAACTATGCTGTGGCTAGTCTCAGTGCAGGGTCCTCTGCATCCTCCTTTCTTCTGGCTTCCTTCCAGAGTCTATTCCCTCTCAGCCTCCCCAAAAATTCTTTGGTTGCCTTAGTTACAGAATGGGATACACAGTAGTGACTGGTCCTTTTTCTGGTTCACTGTTGCCATAGCTGATGCCCACAATCTAGTTGCTCAGGACGCTTCTGAACATATTGACACTTCTTGATGATCAGCAGATTCTTTACATGGTTTCCCGGTGCACAAAAATCTATTCAAGGTTCATTCTGTTGTTGGGGACAAGAGATGGGCCATACCTTGCCTACTTCTGCTAAAACAAAGTCAGCTGAAGTTCACAGCCTGACACCAACAGCTCTCCTTATTAGACCGAGCTCATGTTAGTTTATACACCAACACAAGATATTTGGCAATTGCTTTATCTGTGTTTTCTGAAATATTAAAGAACAACAAATTCTGACAGGCTTTGAAGTGAAGAAAACAACGCAGAGGGAATGTGTGACATTAGATAACGGTGACAGGTGTCCCTTACCAGCAGGATTCTCCTGGAACACACCCCTCTAAGCGTTTGTGTCATCTGTGAAGGCCGGAGTATTTGAAGATTACCCAGCTAGGAATATGGCAAAGCACCAAATAGTCAGTGGGGAAAAAAAGTGTGTTAGGGTGAAGGCTGCGGGAGCTGGAAATTTATGGTAGTGTCACTTTTATTGTTTTCCTTTGAGCTGGGAAGAGATGAGGAAGAAAGAGCTGAGAGAAGTGAAAATGAAGTATGCAGTAGATGATGTTTAACACTTTGAAGAAGAATCAGATAGTTTAATAATGGATTTTCTGTGTGACAGTCCTTTGGCATAGCTGATTTTTACCTGTCTATTAGTATGCTGTCTGTTTTGTCAATCTAGTGAAGAGGAAAGAGTCTTCTGCTTGCTTTTCTGAAAGAACTGGAATTCTGTGATCTCTGTGCAGCTTTTAAATTAAAAATTATTGTTTTGAATTAAAATACTGAATCCAGGCTCTCCAGACCTTGAGATATGAGTTTTTATCTCACTTCTAGTTAGTATTCAGTGAAAGAAGGGCTGGGGTTTAAGGAGGTTGCTGGAACAAGGTAGTACAAGGTGGAAATATTGCTTTCTGTGTGTTGGAGAGGCCAAAAAGGAAAGATTTAAAGGTATATCTGGAGCAAAGGTTTTTCTTATGAGAATATTTTTGTTAAATTTTGGGATGTCTAAGTTAAATTCTACTTTGGTATATCCCTTCATGTGTTCGTCTGCTACATTGGCACAATAAGATGTTTCAAAAGGAAATTATTAAAAATTAAAGTCTGAAATATTCACAAGCATGCTTTTTTTGAGGCACTGAATAATTATAAGACCATTCTTATACATAGGCAATTTCCTCCTTTGTTTCAGAAATTAATTTTCAGCATGCTGACTAAATAAAAAAGTTCATTAAAATCTTTGTATGGTCTGTAATAGGGAGCTAATAACAATGTTTTGTCTTGTATTTCAATTATGGTAGATGTGAATTAACTAGTATTTTAATAAAAATTAGTAGTAGCATTTATTTTCAGTTGAGTGGTGTGAATTTACGTGACGTGTCTGAAACATAAAGAGCCTAGGGTGTGGATGTGTGTGGTGAATTGATTTTATTTTAATGAATTATAATATAATTGCCCTGTCTTGGCAATTAAAGTTGGGCATTAAATCTTAATTCATTAATTCCTTTGCAACCTTTTTTTCTTTGGGGAAAGTGGAGGAAGTACTAAAAAATCCTTGAAGCTTATAAAGCTGGAAGATGTGTGTGACAAATAGATTTAAAACGGATTACTAAGAGGCGGAATACAAAGGCAGAATTGCATCAGTGTCAAATTCTGCCCTCAGTTATGTGCAGGCTCATTGGTGAAGTTACAGTGATTTAAATTTAGCTTAGACCTGCATTACTGGGATGGAAAATGCAAGCTCGTTGGGTCTTTCTCTTTTTCAATTATTCTGATATAAACCTGGCTACTGGGCATTTGTATCACGTGCATTTTCCTATGAATATAGACATCATATATTATGATGGGCCAAATTAGCTTCTCCTTTTTTAACTTGGGTGAATTGCTTCTCTGGGATTGTGGATTGAGCTCATTTCTTCTCTGGCAGATAAAAGTACAAAGGTGCAAAAACAGTGTTGATAATGTTGGTAGAAATACCTAAAACCTTGGAGGAATTAGGAAACCACCTTCTCATCTCTTGCCCTCCCTTAACACAATAGTCACTCCAGTGTCCCGGATCTCGTCACCGGTTCTGCTGGAGGTGTACTTCTGAGCAGTGACTTCCACAGTTTCCTAGTAAATATGCCATAAAGAATCTGCAGATCCAGAGGCAGCGATGAGCTCAGCAGGATCCTGAAGTTTGACAGTCTTGCTTCTGTTCTTCTAAATGCTGTCTGATGCTGTTATGTGCCGCGTCCTTCTACTGAAGCAATTTCACACCTCATCTGCTAGAGATGAAAATGGCAGGGAACAAACTATAAATCGCAAAAATCTTAGTTTAGTAGATATATCATCCTATCAGAATCTGCACATAAATAATTAGTTCATCACTTCCTCAGTGCACTAAAGTTGCAAAGCTTTGGAAATGACATGGGGTGACGTTACCTCAAGAAACTCCTGAGGAGTTAGCTCAGCCACCCCTTCCCCAAAGGCAGCATCAACCGTATCTGCGTCGCTCCTGACAATTATTCACCGTGTTCTTAAAGACCTTCAGTGCAGGACGCTCCGTGGTCTCCCCAGCAATTTATTCTGGTCCTCTCCTCTGGTACTCTTAACCATTAGAAATTTGTAACCTGAACTTCCCTTTCGGCAGCTCACATCTGTGAATTGAAAACTTGTGTTGTGTGCCATTGACATGACAAACAATTGGGTGTCACCTTAAATGTAGGGGCCTTTTCTGTATGTGAAGGCTTGTTGTTTCCCTTCAGTGCTGTCACCTCAACCACAGATCTGTTAGTTCTTTTTCACAGATCGTTTACTAGCCTTCTTAGCTTCTCAAACTGATCAAGATGGGGCATTTCAAACCCAGAACAGCAGGTACCAAGGAACTAAGTGTTTAAGAACTAGAAGATCATCTTCTGTGTAAGATGGGACACCTGTGTACATGCCTGCGAGTTTCCGTGTATGTGTGTGTTCTTCACCAGACTCTCCAGTTTTCAGTTTGAAAGAAATGGTGTTTCCACATTGTTTGAAATAATTTCACCGTCATTGCTTTCATCTGGTTAAATAATCCTTTAATCCATGCTCAGAACCAACAGATTTATTTTTTTTAATATTTTTGCTAGTGGATGCCTATATGATGCTATAGTAGTGCAGATAAGGTATGATTGATCAGTTTATCAAATGATGGTTATTCCTGGACCATTAATTCTGGCTGCAGAGATGATTAGAAGTACAGATTTTTACACATAGAGCCACTGAGGTTTTGGGGTTTTTTTTATAATATGGATTTGGTTTAGAAGATATTTATGCAAGCAGAAAATTGAATGAGCATTACTATTAGTGCATTAAATTATGGCATTTTATTAGAGAAGAATTTCTTTAGAATTTAACAGTAGATACAGACGGAAGAAAAAAAAAGCATGAGGATTAGCAGGAAGGGTTTATCATCTTTAAATTACATTTTGAATTTCAAAGTATTGTGCATGCCCAAAATCATTCATTTTGCCTAGAGGATATCACTCCTATATGATTTATGTGTGTTCAACACGCACGCCTCTCTCCCTGAATCACTAGATGCTAGTGATGATTTAGCTTATGTGCTTTGATTTGTGCCGTTCGAGATAGGACAGTCTCCTGGATCAAATTAAATAAAAGAAAGGAAGGCAAAAAATCTTTGCTGTATGGAGGACTGACTTTTTTTTGGTTACAAACAAGTGAATCATTGATATGACAAAGAATAACTCTGTTACTTAAACCTGACTCTGAGCAGCAATACTGTGATTGAAATTTCTGTGCCAAGCTGCTCTTGTCTGAAGAGTCCAGACGAGCTGTGCAGGTAATGCCACTGTACATCCCCTCTCTTCCACAGAATTTCCTCTTAATGGTTTGCTCAAAGGTGCAATTGTGCACTGGTTAGACATTCTTGGCACCGAAAGCTGTCTATAAACTAGATGTCATAAAGTGAGCTCTGTTTCCATTTTCCTGGCATAGAGGCATAAATGCACAATGCTTGGTGGGAAAACCAGTCCAGTTTGGTCAATGGTCGTCTTGAGGGATGCCTTCCATGTGCAAGGGGCAAGCAAATGAGTGGATATGTTGTTCTGTATGTTGCTCTGCTCTGGACACAGTCAGAGGCTGCCTGACAATATCCTCATCCAGTAACAACAACTGGTGAGGATAAGTTGAATGGAAAGGTTGCTGGTAAAAGAGCAGTGGAACACTGGGTCCAGTTAATCTCTGCCTTCAGGTACCCCAAAACTGTTAGTTTTGTGGAATAGGGTCACCAATAGATAGCACAAATCCCTCGTGCATTGCAAATTCCTGTTTAGTTTCTTTTTTCTTACTACTTCTTTAACATTAATGACTCTATTGATGGCAGTCTATTTGCTTGTGTAGCAGATGATTTTTCCCGTACATGCAAATCACCTTAAACAAGTTAGGAACAAGCTGGGACAATGATGTAAAGTGTCTGAATTTTGTTTCTAGTTGGCTTGTGTCTGTGTTCCTCTTTTTTTCTTCTCCTGTATGCAAAACTTTTTTGTCTCCTCCTGGGCGTACTGGAAAATTTGCAAAACTGCTCTGTAACTAAGGATCCTGCCTATTAGAGAGAAGAAAATATGCTTTGTCCCTGGAATAGGGATCTGTCCCTTGTGATCATCATCCTCCTGCCAGATCTGTAGCACATCAGTTAGGGAAAGTACCATTGCAGCCTCCTTTTACTTAAACCGCTTGATAAGTTTAGTTTATAAAAAAATAAATTGGAAGGTGATGGATTGTGTAGTATAAATTCCTTCATGCTAAGGAAGCTGACTGCCAGAGCATCTTTAATCTCACGGAGGAAAATTATAAAAACAATTCACAGAAGTAAACCCAGATTAATTCAAATTGGAAATTCGATTTTTAGAGAGTGCAACTAAATTATGGGCCTTTGCTCTAGTAGGAAATGGTCATGAAAGTTATAGAAGATTATTTAAATCCCCATTTCTGAACATAGACCTGGCATTAGATGTTCTAATAGTTAATTCTAGCCTTCACACCTGTGAATGAATCTCTTCCCTAACTCCATGAAAAGTCAGATTGAGAATCATGTTTTGTTTTCCAGCTCTAATGTCAGCTTCTTGGGAACCTGGGATGAGATCATATAAACTGAGCCTTAGTTCCTTGTGCATGTAATTGGAATAATAAAATTTTCTTTTTCCCCTACTCCCCTGTTTAGTTTGATTGTGTATGTGTGTGACCTCCAGGAATTGTGTGCTCCGTAATTCTTTACTAGGGCTGCTCTTAGTTTTTTTTAAAAAACAAACAGCTGCAAAAATTGTTCTTATCCCTTCCTCTTCCCATGTAGTCCATTGTCCTTCTGCCAGCTTGACTGTCCCAAGTATCAAATCAGGATTCAAGATTCAGTGCTTAACAATCAGTGTTCAATACTGGGATGATTATGAATAGCAGAAAGGAGGGAGCAGACTGACCACTGGGCAAAAAGGGGGCAGGAGTGTCTGCGGGTGGTTGTGAAACAGTCACTAATAAGCCAGTTACCATTTAACAGCCTCACTTTTTCCTCAGCCACACAGCCATCCTGCCCAGTACTGAGCAGTACCCGCGAGCTTTCACCGAGGATGAAAATCTCCTATTTGCCCACATCCATTTAGTGACTTCATTATTAAACACTGCTGATCGTTCTTCAGCTCTTTCAGCTTCATGCCACTTCATTCCTTGTGGCCAACTGAGTTTTCATAAAACTTTCAAGTTTGATCATGCAAATTCTATCCAATGTTTATCCAAATGAAATACTATTACATTTCTGTATACCCTTCAGCTACTAATTTATGTAAACTGATAAGAAAAGTGATGAAATCTTTTAACACTGTTTGTTTTGTGTAATCCTGTAGGATTTAAAGTTATCAGTCCCAATATGTTCTAAGGATGAAACATCAGCCCCCTTGTAGTCAATGGGAATTCTGTCATTTATCTTAGCAGAGGCAGAATTTCAACCCAGATGTTTGCTTTCTTTTTGAGTCTATTTAGTTCAAAATTACCTACGCTGATAATGGAGTTTTTTTAGGGGAGAAAAGGGGAGATACTGTTGTTTGAGGTATAGGACAGGATGCAATAAAGCATCCTGGAGGGACCATACCTCCAAAAAATATGCTGTTTTTCCCTAGACCTGCAGCCACTATAGGGTCTTTTCAGATGCCAGGTTCTGTTCCAGGCCCCCTGTGCCAGACAGATGAATTTTGCACACTGATAAGGGTGCAAACGGAACAGCAGGAGAGGAGTAATGAGGAGCATGGGTTGATTGGATTTTGGGAAGGGTAATAGGAAGAGGGAGATGGGAGTAATCCGTGGGGAGGAACTGCTGAGGAAGAGATTTAAAGAGAAACAGAAACTTGG
Organism: Pterocles gutturalis; assembly: GCF_000699245.1. Taxonomy (NCBI): domain Eukaryota; kingdom Metazoa; phylum Chordata; class Aves; order Pterocliformes; family Pteroclidae; genus Pterocles; species Pterocles gutturalis. The sequence continues at coordinate 62,632 of NW_010112646.1, read as the reverse complement.
AGAAAAAGTTGTTGGCAAAAAGGAGGCAGAATGAAGGAAGTGTGGAGAATACTGGAAGGGAAGAGAGCAAAACTGTTATGAGATAGTTATAGTGGGACATCATAGTTATAACATTGCATGTCTAGATGGCGTCAGAAAATAGTAATACTAGGAGTAATAAGTTTAAAATAAAAAAGAGCTAAAAGGTTGACCTTTTACTCCTGGAAGTCAGAACTGCACATTCTAGAGCCCAAAAATAAGGCTGGTCCTACAGGAATGAAGAAAACAAAGTGAGTTTGTTTAAATGTGATCTCACACTGTTGTGCTCAACCAGGTAACTAGAAAAGCAATTAAGGGCAAACCATGAGCGAGGACACCTGCCAGAATGGAAATGAAACTGAAGATTACAGTTGTTTACCTTCAGCTTCTCTGAACTGAAATTACTTTTTGTTGTTTCTGTATTCAAACACAAAGACAAGAACAGCTGATTCTATTTTATGTCTTTTCAGAACCTCCTGATGGGAATGATCATTTTTCCAATCTGCCATATTTGCTCATAGAGAAATAGAAAAGTGGACAAAAGAATATGTTATTTTAATATGTTCCTTCAGTTGCAAAATATAGCATTTACAGTTTATCTCCAAGTTTTCTTTCTTTCTCTACACCATAGTCACTCCAAGCATCATCTAAAATGAAGAACAGGTATCTTTGCTAGGTTGTCACTAGGTTTGACAGTGTGCCGTTTTCTGTAGATGGATATAGTGACATTGACCGTATTCTCATTAATTTGTCAGACTAGGATGTGTTAGTGTTTTGACTTTCAGGTGCTTCTGCAGTGGGATTATAACCAATTTCAACAAAAGCAGATAATTAGAGAAGTAAGATATTGCTAGAAAAGTTTGAGTAGTTTTTGCAGCTAGAGTCAGTCACAGATTGTTTCTAACTATTGTACACTGATTGCACGTAAATACACATAAGTATCCCTCATGCATTCCCCAGAGCCTCTGTGTCTCACATTGTGCATTGAAATATCTAAAGATGACCAGGAAATGAGGATGTGTCATGTTCATATTCAAACTGGATAGAATCGTATTCCTCAAGGAAAATCAAGACATTCCTTATTGTGCTTTTATATTGAAAATCTGTAACCCAGTTGTCTCCTAAGAATTCAGGCTCCCAGAAATTCATTGTTTCTTTGCAATTACAAAAACTTCTACCATAGGAAACCAGCTCACCAGAAACAAAGCCTTTACTTTGGCTCCCTGCTTCTCATATTCTTCCCCAGTGAGGTGGCATGTGGTCTTTTCCATTTCTTCCCCAAAGAGAGCGATTCAGTAGCAGAACCTGTGATTCTCCAGGGCCAGGAAAGCACCAAGGAATGCTTTCATCTTCTTTTCCCATCCTTCTGCTGGACCTAACCCCAACAGAGGTCTCAAAAAGGGTATATAGCTCTACCAGTTGTTTACCCTGGCTAATCATAAGGCAGTCTGATTCCTCATAAAGATTCCCATAGTACTTCACCAAGCCCCTGTGCTGCATTTTGTCTGTTGTTCTTTGTCCTGTCCTCAAAGATACGGAGAACAATCTTCAAGGATATCGGTTTGCTTTGTGACAAGCATTTACTCATTTCAAGACCTATCATGGCTCCCTTGTCGAGTCTTTCCTTTCTCAACTAGTTCAATCTATTTCCTTTTTTCATTTCCGTACAAGTCATATTCAAAATTTTATCAACTTTACTGTTCCCCCCTGAACTCTTATCCTCATCTTATCCTCTTATCCTGTATATCTTGTTTATACTTTTACCCAGACAGAACCATATTCCAACTGAGGGCATCAACTATACTTAATAAAGCAGAATAATTATCTCCCGTGTTTTAGTTAAGACTTTCCTGCTAATACGCTCCAGTAAAAAGAGTTTATTTTTTTTGCAACAGCTTGACAGTTTTGCTTCCTATTCAGCCTGCAGTCCGTTGACACTCTGGGATCCTGTTTTGTATTATTTCTACCTAGTCAATATCCATTTTGTGTTTATTCCTTTGATTTCTGCTTTGTAATGATGCTGCTTTGTATTTGTGTGTACTGACTGTTGCCTTATTCATTCCTCCCATTTCCCAAAATAATTTTTCACTGTAACCTCCAGAGCATGACAGCTCCTCTCCTTATTTCTGCGGTTTATAAGCCTGCTCCCCATTCCATTATCCAAACAGTTGATCTGTCTTTTTTAATCTCAGAGTACCTCCTCATTTAGCTGAATCATGCCAATTAGCAAAAAGTCCCTCATGTACAGACAGATTAACATTAAAAATGAAATAAAACTCCGCAGATCCCTGTGTTCATTGTAGCACATTTTATGCTGGCTGAGTGGTTTTGCTTGTTCGTGTTTGGGGGGTAAGGAGGGATGTTGTTTGTTTAACAGTTATCCTGGTATTATCCACATTCTCTGAGGACTGAGCCTCCGGAGGCTCCAAGCCTGCCCAGCAGCCCCTAGGAAATGACAGATATACCAGCTTCACGGATCCATGGGGGCAGGATGCTGATCCAGGGTAATGTTTGTTCTGCTTGGCAAGGTGATTATCAAACTGGTCAAAACCCAGGAGCCTGGGTCTCACTGGTGGGAACTGAGCTCCGTTTTTTTTGATAGTGCCTGAAGCTAAATCAAAGCCATTAGGAGCAAAGTACTAGTTCCTGAGTGCTGGCAAAGTGACAACAAGAAGTCAAGGTGGTTTTGTCAGGTTTTTTGGTTTTTTTTTTTTTTTTCTTCCTAATCAGAAACTGAGCTGTTGAAAACTTCTTAACAAGAAGAGAGATTTCATATAGGTAAAATCAACTGTCTGAGCCTGATAGCTGCAACAGGCATAGAACAAGAGATGCAAGTCACGTATCTCCGTACATAAAAGAAATTTGAGTGTGTCCTTTGTGCACTGCCCCCGTGTCTGTGCCACCTGGGGGAGAACTGCTGTGGCTGGAGCTATGGAAAAGGGATGTGATCATTAGAGTCTATACCAGCCTGTGGTTTTGTTGTGATAGGCAGCTGCACCACTGGATCCTGCAGTTTCTGTGCCATCAGGGACCAGAATATTCCTCCTGGCCAATCCTTCCAGCTTTAGAGCTTCTCCATGTCAGCAGACTTCCAAATCAAGACAGTATGATAAATAAAATCAAATGCAGATATCCTGAATTGAATCATATTTACAATATTTGATGCTTTTCTTTGCATTTCCCAGTTTTCTTTTTTCTAGTCCAGTGCGTGGGGAAAAAAAAGGTCAGTGCTTCTTACACAGGCATGTTATCATATGGTCTCTGCTGGGAAGTCTGAGTATCAGTTATGTAAAATGCATTCTGATACCCATGTGGTGTCACTAGCCTTTAAGGCGTAGATGGTATGTGTGGTAAACAGTTTAATTTGGTCAATAGTTTAATTTGGGCTGCAACTTAATGACATTTTAAAGTATGTGCTGGCATTTCTGCTAGGCTACCTGCCATCGTTTCAGCCTTTACATGGCAAATAAAGGCTTACTAACTCAAGAAGGAATTAGCATGAAACATGTCCATCAATCTCCATAAAGAAGCATTATGCAGTAGAATTTTATTAACTCTGAAGTAAAGTCAGCATAATTGAACAGAAATGTGTGCAGCAACTGATAGGGTTGTCTTGAGAAATCCTCAGCATTGCTCATTTTTGTTCTTTTTGAGCACAATTTTAATTCTAGCTTGCATTTTTGTTATCACTCTTCAGCCTGTGGACAATACTAAATATTTTATTTTGAGCAGCTTTGCAGAATAACCTATGATGTTTCTTACCCATCAAAAGCGACTGACTGACCTGAAATCAGATGAAGTGCACGCAGGAAGGTACATTCTATCACCTACATGTTGCAGAGTCACTCCTAGTTCAGCTGGCTGTTATTAGCCCTATGGAGCAAAATAGTTCGCAGCATCCTATATTGAGAGCAGAAGATAAATGTTACAGTAGATGCACTTTAAAAGTTCATGCCAATTTTTGAAGCATTACTAGCATCTGAAATATCCAACATTTTAGGTATGAAGAGTATCACTGGAATTGATATTACCTCTGAAAAAAGATCCAGAGAATCTGTTATGAATTGGCCTATTATGAACACATTCTGGTTTATAGCATTATATACTGCACAGCATGTACACTTTGGGGAAAAAAAAGGACATAAATTAACCTTGTAAATGGTTTCATATCTTGTATTAAATGAACTGCTGTGAGTCTAATCAGAAAAGCATGGAAATAACAGATTCCCATTGATTTCAGTGGTCTTGGGTTCAGATCCTGTGTGTGTGTGAGCATAAAAGTCATCTTGTGACACACTGAAGTTTTTAAAAAAATTAACATATCTTCCCTTTGTTGTATAACATTTAAAGCTACATATTTTCCCATTAGTGGAATGCCTTATGCATCGGTATCACTCTTCCTTTCCATTCCGAGCTCCTCTTGACTGCAGTAGGGGTTTCATGCATGGAGAGACAGTAGGGTTAGCCTTGAAAAGGTGAGTGAGCACGAAATTATCTGCTCAGCTTTCTTTACTCAGGGTGTGTTACACAAGCTTGGTGACTTTTCAGTCGTTAGTTACAACTGACGTGAGATAAGTGAATTAAGTTTTTTTTGTTGTTGCTTCTAACCTGTTATTTTACAGGGTTTCCTATAGGCTCTCCATTTTTGAGACAAAATGTTTGTACCAATTGTGTATCTGTAGCCAAACTGTTGACATTACCAAATGTTGAGAAACTTTGGTAATCATTCAATTTTTACCTCTCTCAAGTTGTGCAGGCTTATAGCTCTTTAGCTGAAATCCACAGCATTGAAATCAGAATGAGTTTTTAGTTGTTTGAGTAGATCAGTGATTTCATGACACAGTTTTTAGTGAGATTAGCATTCTTCATTTACTTAAAAAGCCTATCCAGTCCTTCATATAGTCCAACAAAATAACTGTCCTCAGTCTCTGGAAGTCTTTTCCTTTCCTCTTAAAAATACTGAGAAAGCATCTTTAACTACAGAATGAAGGAGTTGTGTTCACTTTTATATATTGCCACCTACCACCTAGGTATGATTTCCTGCAAGTGCATCCTATGCAGAAAAAACTTACCTTGGTTGAGAAGTGTCTTAATGATACTGAAACTCAACAGGTTTTCCATATCCTTATACACACTATAGTAACTTGCAATTGATTTCTTTATAAGCAGCTGAGCTGTGAAAGGGGGAAAATGGACAAAAGTGCATTAATTCTTTGCAATCAGATCATTAGAGTTGTGACACTTGAAACTGCTGATTATCAAAACCAGAATATTATTTGCTTGCAGCTCTTTGGTTGAGGTACCCCAGAGGCCAGATACATATGACATTAATAACACTGTTTCATTAGTTCACTCCATCAGCTTTATACGGCACTTCGTAGAATTCTTTGTTATTGGGTTCAGGACCTCAGATGAGGCAACGCTGTGACCTCCTCAGTCCTGTGGGTTTGCCCAACTGAGAACATAGTAAAGAGATTGCTAATTGCTTTTGTGAAATGCTTCAGTTTGATGATATGCGCAAGTAACTGTCTAGATATCTAGGATCTCAGATCCCTCCCAGGAGAATTCCTAGATGATTAAAGACACATCTTTCTCTTTTTTAATTTTATTGAAGATACAGAATCAAATTGTACATTTTTATCAGAGACAATAAAACCTCTTTGTGCTTTTCTTGGTCTCAGTGCACCAATATTTTTAAGCCTGCTAAAAGCTTCTACCTTCATCACTGTTGTTTGTGTGTCTCAATGTTTTCTTTCCAAATTCTCATTATTGCTTTCTTAATCCATTATTGTTTTGTTCTGGGCATGATAAAAGCAAAAAGCCATCTTTTGGTTTGTTGCAGCTCCCTTGTGTCTTCACTTAGTTCATTCTAAGTCAGGTTGCCAAAACTCAGCATGTAACTCAGGTTTTGGATCTGCAGTAGCTTAAGCCTTTCTAATTCCTGATTTATGTAACCCTGTTCTCTTGCCCATTCACAGCTGTGTGTTCCTTCAGCTCACTTGGACTTTATCCAGCATATCTTGATTCCTTTTCCCCTTAACTTTCAAGAGAATCTGCAACTCCTGTCTGGTTGTTTTTCCACTCAAAAACCCAACAGAGGTTACCCACACAAGCTGCTACTGAGCGTGATAGGTAGAAAACTCTGGTCTTTGCTCAAATAATCTTGAGCATGAGCCCAAAACTGGAATCAACAACAGCAAGGAATGGAAAAGAAGCTGGAGAGGAAGACAGAAAGATTTTATTAGAAGTAGTGATAGTATGATTAAATAGGTGCATTATTGAGATAGACATATTTTTATGCAGAATTTTGTAGGACCAACTGCTTAATACATTTTCTAGCTCAAACTGAGGAGGTTCATATGCATTGTAACATTTGAGGCTATGCAGTGAGTGATGTATTAAGGTATTACAGGGTACTTGTGTGAGGTATTTGACTCATTTATTATGGATATGGCATTAGAAGAAGTAGTTCTTTGTCATGTAGCTCAAATTTTCCATGCAGATTCCCCACATTCTTCTATATAAGTTGTGTTCTTTCTGTCCTTTCTTTAGTTGACCATTATTCTTTTAATTTCAATAAACAGGACTTTTTCTGTAATCTGGAAATACTGTGAATTTTTCTTGAAATCAATCACTCATGGGGTAAGTTATAGATTTAAATACAGAAAACAGTCTTTGTGAACTCAAATACTTTTTAATCACCCTTAATCACCCCAAATATACAGAGGTTTCTGTCACCTCAAATGCCATATAATTCATACATGGCCCCAGTGGGACTTCTTTGCTGAAAGAAAGTATGGCTTACTTTCTACATTTCTGGGTCTTATAAGTCTAGCTGTGCTGCTTTTTTTTTTCTTTTTTTTTTTTTTAATAATAGAAATGTGGGAATCAGGGATTTTTTTCTAGTGATACAGTTGGGGCCAGGCAGGCTAGTTCAGTTCCATGTGCTAGACACATTGTCAAGATTGAGATCACCAAGTGGTAAATATGTAAATAAATAAGCCTAAACAGGTCTGTGCAAGAAAAATTCACATCGTGAAGGGTATTTCCTGGTGTTCTCTAGCAACAAAACCTTCAAAAATGGGCTGTAGGAAGATAAGCTTTTAATTCTTGAGTGTCACATCATTTTCCTGGTGTATAACAAGGGCAGCCAGAATGTGGGAAAATTCAAAGCTTGCAATTTTTTTATTGCTCATAAAATTTCAGGTAAAATAAAATAATTTTTTAAAAAGGCTCTCAGGGAAATGGTATTTGCATTTCTTCTAACTTGGGGCCCAATTATCAAATTGAAATACTTTACTGTATATTTACTTTACTGTGTACTACCACTCAAGACAAAATGGGAGAAAAATTTCTTGGTTAAACCTTCAGACAAAAAACCAATGGAGGTGTGATAATATGTTGGGTTTGGATGTATCTACTAAGCCTTTAATATATACTCTTTTTTGTTTTGCCTTTGTGTCTTGTACTGAATTTACTGGAAATTCTTCATTGGAATTGGTGTAAAACATTCATGGCACTTGTTCCTGTTGTGCATTTTTATCCATAAACAGCCAAAACCACTGGCTCCCATGATTCTTCACTTGTAAACATTTTTTAGAGCATGTCGTGTCCCTAAACTTCCTGGATGGGGATGAGATGGAAAGGACAAGTTAAAAAAAATGCTTTTTCAGTGTGAAATGGTTCTTCAGTTTGTTGGCGATTCCAGAACTGGTGTACATGCAGGACTTCAAATGCTCGTCATTGTTCATGTGAACATCAGGTACTTGGTACTGTTGAAAATTAGGGTCTTGGAAGCTCCTTATTAAGGAATTGTCTTGAGTTTCTTCTCTTCCCACTTCATCTGTTCCCTTTGTAGTGTGTAACTTGTACCATGGCTGGGCCAGTGAAGCTGATACAACTTTTTTTGGTATAATTTGTGTAGGCTGCAGTGTCAGAACAGTGGTTCTCTTGCAGTCCATGTGAGGTTCACTTGTGGCTTTCCACAAAGCTAGGAAAACTGTGCGGGAAGAAACTTCCTTGATGCTTCATTTCGGAAATCTTCAGACAGGGCATGAGCTAGGATTAAGATAGGTGGTTGGTAGTTGGTGTGATGCTCTCTTCAAATTCAGTTGTAGTCCATTTATATGGTTTGAATTGCATCAGCAACAGTATTAACCATGGCTTTGTAGTTGCCTTGAACGTAGAAGTTCACTCTTTAGTCAAAGTTACCTTTTTCTGAATATGTCAAAAATGTTTCCCTGATTAGCAGAATGGGGAGAAATTAACTTGTCATTTGAGGATCTGATAAGCATAGTGTTGAGGGCTGAAAAGAAAACAGTTCCCAATGAGCTGTGGCAATAATGGATTACATTCACATAGCAGGAAAATTATCTGTTGCCACTGATTTACTCTGGATTTTTTTCTCGGGTTTCTCATGGAAAAGAGCTGCTGATGTTCCCCTGAAATTTGCTGCAAGACAGGCACATAATTATTTTACAATTCTTCAAAAGTCCAAACCTTTTCACTGAAATGAAAGAGTTTTGCTTTCTTTGTTGCTTATTCCATAGACATTAACAACTGTGTTCATTATAACTGTACGACATAGTGAAAAGAATTTTTTATTATTCATAAATAATGGCTCTTGGCCTGGAGAACAGCCAGTGAAATGAGTGATACATTAGGGCCCTTGATTTTTAAAAGTTGTATTTGTATTTCAGCTCTGGCAGCAGCCTTTTATTGAATGAAAGCTGTAATGCTCAGAATACATTTTGCATGATGGAAGATCGGCCCCAAACCTACCAGAAAACCACTGCTCAAGTGACAAAGTTAATCAAGCTCCTGATCATTTGTGTCTCCTCAGATTTGATTAAGTTAATGAAAAATGGAGAAAACATAAATGCAATCAATGTTGAGGGGGAAAAGAAGCATTCCGGATAAGTTCAAGGTGTTTGTAAATAGATAAGGAATGACCTAAGATGACTGCATAAGCAAGTTATCATCAGAATAGGAGTAAGATACAAGCTATTTGAACCTGTTCAGCATTTTATTAATCTTCTGTGTTGCTGGAACTGTTTGTTCAGGTGCATGAAGGATTAAAAAGTGCACACCAAATATTTTAGCAGGGAGGCAGTGAAATTGTGATGATAGCTTTGGAAAAAAGGGTTATATGAGTTTTCTGGTATCTGCATTTTGGCTGCTATCAGTCCAAAACTGTTTCATGAAGCAAAACTGTATTCCAGCAGTTGGTTTTTGGCAGTGGGAAAAAGTTGTGGAAGCTTGAGCAACATTAAAATAGTTAATGACTTGTAAAATCATGAATGGACAGAGGTACAAGATGTCATTACAGGAAAAGATGCAATATTTTGCAAACCTGAAAATCTATTTATTCTATTTTCTTCATGTTCAGTTAGTGAATTTACAATGCCTTGGGGATGCTTGGATGAGTAGAACAGAAATTGTTCTGTTTAACTGATGTGACCTTCACTACCACCAGCCAGTAGTCTCCAGTGAAAACAGACATCACAGCATGGTTTAGTACCAATGCCATAAATTACCATTACCTGAGGTAGGGGCTTTGTTTTGATATCCCTCAGGATACTTGTACATTTTAACTCTGTTAAATCAGAGGAGGATTTGAGAATGAACAAATACTGGATCTGTCATAGAGGTCACATTACTGCAGAGCTTGACCTCCTCAAGATGAAAGTTATAGCTGTACTTACCAGAACTAGAACCAAGTGTCTACTCCTTCCCTAGGAGCAAAAATTTGCCCAACAGTGCTTAGAGAATCCCAAGGTCAGCTATTTGGACAGGTGAAAGATAAGCTGTTGCAAATGCTGCTCAGATTTACCTTTACCTTGCTCATTAGTGAAGTTTAGGTGCATATATGACCCTGCTCCCTTTCAGTTTTTTGCTCTCCTGAATCAGGCTTGACTTAGGATGATGGAGATGTTACTGTTTCTGGATAGCTTTTTCTGTCATTGTGGTGGAGATAAACCAACAAATAATGAGTCTTATTTCCACTTCCTGACACATGGCTGTTCTCTGTGTCTGTGCAACATGGACAGAGGAGATTTGGCTTTGTTAGCAACAGTGGTTTTATACCTACTTTACTCTAACTCTCCATAAGTGCAAATAACTTTGCATGTTTTTAGAGAAAGACTCCTTACTGGTTCATACCTAGTTTTCATAATATACCAAAATTGTTTATTGTTATTCTTTGGCTAAAGGTGGCATTTGTTGAGAGATCAAGTGATGACAATCATACAGCTCCTATATTCAGGTAATACCATCAAAAGCCTGCCATTGAAAAGGGAATGTTTTTTTAAAATGTAGCTTTCTAACTAATCATACACCTGGGTAGCCACCTGGACCAGTGGTATCAGCCCCAGTCTCTTCTTGCAGCTATGGAGACATCTTCCATTCCAACATCATACATCACTGAATCTGCTCTTACAGCTTCTTGTTAATATTCATGAAACACACTTTGCAGATTTGTATTGAAAAAAATCTTAATACCTACCACTGTGCACATCATTTGGAATGAATGATTTTCCAGCTTGAACATTACTAGCCTTGCTCCTATTAAAAAACCCATATTTTATGTAAGCAGCTTGTTGGACAAATTGTTTAGATGATGAAAGTTTTTCCTGTAGGCATGTTTGTTGCTTATCTTAAATTTTTAAGGATTTGGTAATGTAAAGCGTAGAAAGCTTTGCATCAAACTCAACTCTTTGTGTTTATGTCTAATGACTGCCCCAGGAGCACAGAGCAGGCTGTGGGAATTACATTCAAGTCAATGTATGACCCAAGCTGAAAGATTTGCCTATAAAACCTTGTTAAAGGAGTGACTTGAGATACACTGTCCGATTTTCAAATGTGAGCTGCCACTTGATAGTTTTGAAAACAATGGTATTTGGGCTCCTAAAGACAGATTTAGTGATGTCAGCTCTAGGAAGTATCATATCTAGAAGATATCATCTCTAGTGATATCATCTCTAGAATTGCTCTGGGAAGCAACTCCGAAATAAATAAAGGTGAGTTTAATAGTTTATTGTGATGATTCTTGTACATTCTGCATGTGGATCTTAACATACATATTTATATGTATAACCTGTAAAGCTCTGCCTCCTGACTTCCAGGGTCCTCACGATGAATTTTGGAAATGAGCAATTATATTTCTGAAAATGTTCCCATAGTCCAGAGTTATGAAAAGAATGATGATGATTAGCCAGGTTTGACTCCTTTATTTGTCAGGGCTAAGGCATTGTCGCTGCCAAATTCAATTTTCAGTTAATGAACCCATTTGAAGAAAATTGCACTGAATTTAAAGGGGGAAAGACAAAAGCTTGTGGACAATTAACGTGAAACATTTGCAGCCAGACTGTAACAACCAGCCCTCAGCTGTAGTTGAGCAGGGAGGTGGGGTTATGGGTGGGGTCCTGCAGGTCAGAACTTGAGCAAACTGAAATCCCCTGCCAGCAGTCAGGACCCTGGAAGACATCGTGTGTGAACTCGAGAACCCCACATGCGGGTGGACAGCTGTGAGTGGGCGCAAAGGGGGAGAAGAAAATCTGCCTAAAGATTGTTAATGTAAACTAACCAAAATTTTCCCTTCAGCATTATCTGCAATTTCCTCTTTTATCTGGATTGTTCCACCACTGGAACAATGCTGAACGTCTCTTTGGTAAAATCTGAAATGCTGTTAAGGATGTGCTCAGCACGTACATGCACTTAATCAGTGACACCTGGTAGTGCTTGTTACAAATTGTTCCAAATCCAATCTGAATTCAATGCAAATAATATTTTAGTCCATCTAGAGTATTTCTGAGTTTTGGACTGGGAATGGGTTGCTCTTATTCTCTTTGGAAGGTTCCATATGACTTTGTAATAATTTCCATATTTCTAGCATTGATCTCCAGCTAATACAATCGACTCGCCTGACAGCCTTTATGTCCCAAAGTCAAGATTTTCCTTTGTTATATACCGAGAGATGAGCAATCAGCAAATCCAGTGAAATCTGTCAGTCAGTCTCATGTTAGGCTGTAACAGTTTTAGAGACGGAAGTATAAATATGCATTAATAGCTTCCACGGATTTTTGGAAGATTTTTATTAGCTTCTTTTCTGATTTTACGTTGAAAGTGAACCTAACTCTTTTCTATAACTGTATGGTTTGGTCTAACAAATTAATGATGAGCAAAATGGAAAGAGAATAAATTTAGAATGAAGTTGCTTTGCCAGATCACTTGTAGTGAGCGGCATTGGTGACAGTGACAGATGAAGTGTATGAACTTTTTTGGATATGGTGTGCATGCTGTCAGTATGTGCAAACCCCACATTCAGAGGAACCTTCATTTCGAGTGTTACAGGAGAGCTGCAAGGAGGAAATAGTTAATTAACAGCTAAAGAACCAGCAGATGGTGGTTAAAAACATGGCATAGTATCTGGGTATTGTGGGCCACGGGAAACTTGCTGGAGGTTGGAAAAGTTTCCTGTAGAAGCAATTTACTTCTTTCAATGGGGAGGATTATATTAGGCATGAATCAACAGGGAGTATGATAGCATGCCTGCCAAGGTTGAGAAGAAAAATCCTCTATGGGGAGAAAAGACAAAGCCTAAATGTTGCATGGGTTTGATCCTTCATTCTTCTCATGCTGAGGAGAGAACATAATGTTCAAAGGGAGGCTACTGCTACAGGTACACAAGAGCAAACAAAACAGAGAGATCAAATAGTATTAATGGAAAAATACCAAACTCCAGTCTTTGAGCAGATGGACATGAAACGGGATGTGTTTACTCTTGAATATTCTTCAGATCACTGTGGGTGCTGTGTGAAAGGCAAACAAAACATGAGCAGACGTACTATTACACAGACCACCAGCAATTAGTTAGCAGCAAACAAAGGGATCCACACAAAGCTCTAGGAGCACCCCAGGAATATTTGCAAACCACCAAGATGTCACAAGAAAGATACTCAACCTGTGCAATCAAGGACTCAAATAAACACTGAAGGACTATTCAGCTAAGCTGTACCAAATGATTGGCTCATGCAATTATCAAATCTTAAAAGATGCGTTAATTCCTGATAGATTAGTAATAAGAACAAAGAAGGAGATCAAATGAGCATTCAGAGAATCTATCCTAAGTCTGTCAAGATCTCTCGACATGTACAAAACACTAGTGAGCAGGCTTGTACTGAACACAGAATAAAAGGAGCAGACAGAGATAATTCATTAAGTCAGGGAATTCATGAAAACAGATAGAAGAATTGAAACAAAACTAATGTAAAAATAGAAACATACAATTAGGAGATAAAAGACAATAGAATACCTGTCGGTAGTGGAAAATAACATGATAATAGACTCTGGGTGTAATGGCAGCAAAAGAAATCAAACTTACAGACAGGAAAATTCAAGGGAAAATATATGTTAGCAATTTAGTTTGCCACATAGTGGATATCAGCCAACAGCTACAGATGCTGGAGAATGTCATTTGGGATCAGTCTAGCAGGTGGACAAACACCAATGCTGCAAGCAAAAAATACAAATAGGATGCAAGGATCTGTGCAGAACTGACGATATAATATTGTATACATGCGGAAGGCCAGTGGACTCCAAATTTTCTTACAGAGAGTTTAAGCGTACAGGGGCCAGGCACATGAGGAGGCCAAATGAGAATGTAGTTGTTAAGACCTGATTAGAAAAAGCAATAAGGAACAAAGAAATCCCTTGGCATGCAATTACCAAATGCATAATTCCATAGATGCCCTCAGTTGCTATCCGGTGACAGCGCTTCTTGTCAAGATGCGTGTCTAGGGGGATAGCTCTGCCTTCAGCATCACTGCAGGCAGCAGCAGTCAAGGAGGTCACATGCGGAAAGGAGAAGCAGCACATGAAAGCTGGAAGCCAGCGCAGTTGCCAAGGTCAGAGTCTCCCATGAACTACAACCTAGAAATCCTGTCAAGATCAAAATATTTCCTCCGAACAAATCGGTTACTTGGAAGCAAGCTACAAGCTACATGAGCAAATAAATCCTTTTTCATATGACCTGTCAACCAGTGGGTACATTATTCATAAAACCGCTAATACATTCAGTGACTACAAACAGAAGCCAACATTATCTGCTGAAGCAGGCACACTAGTGAGATTTAATTAGCAGGACATGAAAGGAATCCGTGGCAAAGATACCAGGTTCTCCAACCACCATCACCAAAGTGTCACCTATAACACATTCTCTTATCATCAGAAGGAAGGTTTTCCCAGACTATTGCATTAAATTGCCTTCAGGTTATACACAAGGCTTTGTGTAACGTGAAGGCTTGAAAGCAGCACCCAAACAAACCCAGCAGAAAAAGACTTCAATCTGAAATAAAAGTGATGAACTTAATCATAAGAGGACCTTTATCATAACTGGTACATTTTTACTTTTTTTTTATGGCAATAAGATTTTAAAGGAGTATCATAAAATGCTGAATAAGTAAGCCAGTTATGATATTCATGCTCAATATTGCTTTTTTAGATAAAATGACAGAAGATGTTTTATGATAGAGATCCTCCCAGTAACATATTATATAATATGTTAATATCCTTATGCAGCAGGTAATACGGAGGAGTATGGAGAATGTGAACTGCAGGAAGTGGGTTTTGGGCATAGAATGGAAAGAGGACAGAATTTTGTGTCTTTTTGTACATGAGCACCATCCAAATACCTGGCTTCAAAGAATTTATACAGCTCTGACAGGTCCTTGGACTTGTTATTGGCATTAGAGGGTCTATTGGTAAAAAATTAATGTGTAAAATATTTGTGGTTAACTAGTTTGTATCTTGTCCCCCTCTGGGGGAAAAGAAAAATGAAACCTTTGCTTTTACTGCATATCCGTATAAACTCGTTTTCCCCTAAATACATTATGAAGGGGAGAAAGATGAAACATGAGAATTGTGTTGCTATAGGTAGTAATATATTTAGTCTGATGATACTACAGATACAAGTTCTAAAATGAAAAATATGTATCAAATCAATTTTCCCGTGGAAATTCTGCAGGCAAATTACAGGGAGGAACACATGAAAGTCAAACATTTCAGTAACGAGAAATCAGAAATCACAATACATTAATGCTAAATCAAGGGTATAACATTGAGGTTTTCATTCTGCAATTAGTGGTGTTGTATTTTAGTCCTTTTAGAGTATTTTTTTCTGTCCTGATCCACCTGCAGGATGTGTTTCTGTGATAGATGGCTTTCAGCTGGGTAGTTCACAAACCCCCACAGGGCTTCATGGGCTACTTTAAAGGAGCCTGGAAAAGGGAACCACAGATAGTAAACCTGCTGCTAAGAGTTACATTTGCTTTCCTCCCCAACTGGACATTTCTTATTGGTCTGAAAATCAAAGAGTTGAAAATTGGTGCTGGTATGTTCTCTAGTAGCAAAGACAAACTGACAAATACCCCAATGAAGGGAAATTCAAGCTCTGTCTATACTTTCTCACTTCCATGATTTTGCAGATCTCTCAAAATATTTATTTTTGCGTCTCCTTTGCCCAACTTCAACATTAAGTTCTTTAAAGGTATTTTATATAAAGTAATATGTGTTTAGCCAGGTTCAGTCAAACCCAGCATTTTGTAATCCATTTCACCAGGCGGGAATAAAGAATCTCTTGATACTTGGCTGAACAAATTGTTATGAAAATAGTTTAATATCCCCTGCCTGTGGTATCGTTCTTCATTTACTACTTCTATTAAGTAAATTTAGAATGCCTCTATCAGTTTGAGTAAACCCAGAAGAGAAGACGTTTTCTTACATTTCAAAGTACTCTATCTTGACTTACACTACTTAGATTCATATTTTTTTTCCCCAAACCTTTGAGGTTTTTGGTAGCATCGGCTTAAAATAGGGAAACATAAAACAAATCTAGATTTTCTTTTTTAAATCAGTATTGCTAAAGCATGTTTTCTTTTTTTAATATACCCCGATAATAATGACTTTTCTGTCATACTTCCCCGGGGATAAGATGTCAGTAGAAGAATTTTTGGGGACATTTCTGTTAGTGATAAAGTCCATTAACCTGCTAACACATACAAAGAGATTTTGAAATACTGAACATTGTGTTCTTACCCTCTTTTTAAAAACTAGGTTTTTTTTTTTTTTTTTTTTTTTGGCTTCCAGACCTAAAAACCATAAATACTGAGGTCAGTGCTTCAATTGTTGGTTAGTGTGAATGTTACATAAATCACTGTGAAACACATGAATAGTTTGTGACAGACTGCATCTTGGTTTTTGCTGGCATGATAAAAACGTGTTTGAAAAATCCAGGAAGTTTGCTTTAATCTCAGGAAAAGTTGGGGGTCTTTATGACTTTTCACTGCCTTGTCCTGCTAGCAACGATGATGATAGTGAGTTAACCCACCGTAGTCAGCTCTGGCTGTGCTCCTCCTCTGGTCTTTGTGGTGTTCACTATGAGTTCCCCCGATGTTCTTCATACTGCTGTGTGCTTCTTCCCATCACCGCACAAAGCTGTTGGTGTTACTGGTGACCATCTTTGCAGAAACACTGAGGAACAAGCACGTGCTCATCAGAGTGACGTGCTTACACGTCACTAAACGCATGTCCCATACAGAAGCAGACATCAGTGTGTTGCAAAAGAACAATTTTTGTCTGGCAGTAAGGTTTGTTCTAAAAAGCTTTGGAAAATTCTCAGTGGAATATTTGTCTTATACAGCAATATACTCTTGGGATCTAGCTAGTTCTGCAATTACTTTACACCTCTTCCTCTTGGAAAAAAAAAATAAATGGATTAGTGTAATATAGCTACGGTAAGACAAGTTGATTTCATTCTTGTGCTGTTTAAGTTATTTGAAGTGTCAGATTTTTCTGACTTTAATCCTTTTTGATTAATTTCCCTATTTTATCCTTAAAATGATATCTTTCTCTCTAATAAAACTATTCCACAATAACCTAGAATATTTAGGGGCACTTTTGTGCTCTCAGTTATAAAACTGTAAATCCACAGTAATGCCACAGAGTTTCAAGGCTTTGCTTTCAATTTATACTGGAAAAACTGAGAACAAGACAGAGTTCTGCCTCTTGCAGTAGCAATGAAGGAAAAATAAAAAAGCTGTCCTTGAATTTTATATAATAGTAAAACTGCAATCCCAGGGTAGCAGCAAATTATGCTGCCAGCTCTGCAGGTTTAGCCACAGATAAGAGTCTGTGACTAGATCCTCACAGTGTAAAGGTCTTGCTTGGAAGAAAGTTCTCTCCAGTTTGTAAGCATTTTATTGGAGGAATTAAGATTTTTCCTTTTTCCTTCAGGCTGATTTCTTGCGAACTCGAAATTTCTCTATTTAGTGCATTTATTGCTGTACCAAGTGATTGCATGATACACTAGTTCATTAGTCCATATCTTTCTCTATCTTCAGATGTTTCTCTCCAGTGTTCTTACCCCAACCTGTCACTCTGATTAAATAATTTAGGAAGAACGTAGCAATAAAGATGCTTCCTCGGAACCGTATGAAATGGGTCCTTTTTTTCAGGTTTGTGTTGAAATTGGAGTTTTCCATTGGATCTTACTGTTGGTGTAAAAGCTTTATCAAAAACATTAATTGTAGTTAAAATGTTTTCAGATATCTTATGCGTTAAAATGAAGAAAAAACAATTGTTATTTACTTTCCAAACACTATTTAAGAAGTATTTCTGCTATAATAGGAACACAGTTAAATTCAAAACAACTTTTGGGAAAGCAACTAAGAAAAACCCTACAGTTAAGTAAACGCCTCTTGTTGCAAGAGTATGACACAAAATAAGGACTGTTTTTCATCTTAGTTTCAACTGCTCCTTAAACAGAAAGCTTAGCCTGACATCAGTAGCAGTTTTTCCTGAAAATGGATTGCATTATCAGGTCCCAAAGCTTTTATTTCACCTGGTGATCCATCAAGACTTTCAGCAAAATGTTCTCGCTAGAGCCCAAATAGTAATCTGTCTGGTGACTTTTAAATGTACGTAGACGTGGGTGAAGTTTATCAAATATTGCTACGACATCTAGAAAGAAATCTGCTAGCAACAGTCAGCTTCTCTTCAAACTTATGTAATAAGTAGGATGGAATGAATTTTCATTAGAGATAAGGCAGTTGTTAAGAATACGTTGGCTATAAACGAGCTATAATCAGTTCTTGGAATAACACCAGCCAGGTCTGGGAGAGCTGACTCTCACCCTACTGCAGAAGGCAATCAACGTTCAATTAGTCAAGTGTTTTGAGTAGTTGATTAAGAAACATCCCGGTACTGAATATGTATGAGATTCCTAAATCAACATCCTCAGATCAGTAGATGAATTTTTTCATGAAATCACTTGTCCAGCAAGTTTGAATGGTTTACAATTAATGAATATTAATTCATACATGTATTTATAAATGAAATCTCCAGTTCTGTTCCCTGTCCCTCAAGTAGGAGATGGCTGTTGATGACCAGCCAGTCAGCCTGTGGCAACAAACAGTGTGTGATTTCTTATTTTCTGTTTTTCTCCTTTCTTGTCTCTAACATATTCCAATACAATAATTTTATTCTGTGAGATTTTTACAGTCCGTTTTTTAGTAGAGCTGTGCCTAAACAGGAACTCAGATTTAGGAGAAAGTCCTGAATGTTATCCAAGATGGTGTTTTTATAGGTACTTGTGTTTTTCTTTAAAATAAAAGGAGTCCTGGATATGTGGAATGCAGAAATTTCTGTCATAGTTTATGCCTTCTAGGTGATTTGTGTAGTTTATCAACAGCTTGGGGGTGTCAGAACTCTTCCTGAAAATGCAGATCAAGTGTCTATCCAGCTCTGTTTTTTGGGCTACAGACATCTAGAGTGTTCGGGTACTTGGGTTTAACCACATTCAGTCCTGACATCCTTGAAGTGGGCAGCACAGCTACGGCACATGGAAATACCGGCACAGCAAGTGATGGGAGTGGGGATATTGCCCATTTGTTCACCTTCCCTTCTTCTCATCTTCCCTCTCCACTCTCACCCAAAATATTTCCCCTCACAACAAAAGCAGCTCACTCTTCTGAAATCTCCTGACATGTTGCGATCCAGTCTAAGCACTAGGAAGCTAACTGTGCCATCCTTTTCAAAACGACCACCTTGAGGATTACTTGTCTAGTGCTGAACGAGACAGCTGTCTGGGACTTTCCAAGGCACTGCTTTGTGGTGCGCTTTCTTCATCTATAAAATAGAATTAATTATATCTTCTATATAGCAGAGTTAGAAGGGCTTTAAGCTGTTCTACTGCACTACAAAATCATAAACTACTCTCCAAGTGTAAGCTCTGTTACTGTGTCATGGCAAACCCTTACTTCTATTTCCATCCCACAGATTGTAACTGTATCTCAATGAATTAAACCTTCTGGTCCTCCTTTTGGCCATCTAATCTAGCTGGGGCTTTATACTGCCACTATCAATCACTGGGGTTTTGGGGGATAAGAACATATTACATAGCTACCAACATCAGATTTTAACACAGATTAATTTCAACTGATAAAATCTGAAATTGGCAGCAGCTTTTGGATAAGATCCTGATACAGCTGTCTGGGATTTTTTTTTTTTCCCGGTAACGCTAAGTGTATTAACAAGGGAAATATTAAAGCCACCATAAAAGGAAACTGAAATACTGTAACATTACATTTTTTGTAAACAAATATTACATTGAGGGTACTTGAAGTTAATTCAGAAACAGCAGGGGACCTCATTAATGTTGTATAATGCAGAGAAGTATGTCTGACTTCACAGCAAACATTTTCTTTTGGGTGTGTTTATAAGAATATTAGTGATGTTTCAATTTCTAGTTGCAAATATTCATTATGATTATTCACTTCCATGAAATTATTAGTATTCTATTGGTTCCTATTTTGTTGTCTTGTTCATTAAATTTTTGAACACCTGTAACACACTTGTCAAGCAGAACTGCCCTTTGTACACCCAAGGGACAAGCTGACATAAGAGTTACACGATGATTTAAGTCCTGACTGCAATGCAAGAAAACCCCAGAGGAGGGGGGAAAAAGCAATCCCATGTTAGCAATTGTAATAGATACAAGTCTAGTGAGATTCCAAAGATTTTCAGATTTGCCAAAGAAGCCAAGTTGACAAGAGTCTCATTTGACAGTGAGATTTGTCAAGGAGGGAAAAGATTTTTCATTGGAAAAGTGACAGAAACAAATTGACAGTTGTGTTTTGAAGTTGTTGGGTTTTGCCATCATATATATGGAAGAAACATAACAGACTCAATGTTTTGTTTTGACATTTTTTAAATGAAGTGTTCTATTTGTTTATTTGAAACATTTTTTTCCACTATGCACCAACCTTATTATGTAATAATAATAAGTGTTACATATATATATAAAAGAAATAGGTAAGCAATCAACAAAAGCAACCAATGAAAATGGAAACTTGGAAGCACAGCATAATTTGGGGAGAAACAAAATCTCTGGTTGTATTGTGTGTTTTGATTTATTCTAAAAGAATTAAGTTAGTGATAGCAGCTCACAGGATTTGTGGATTAATTAGCTCCTTCTGAAAAAGAACTATATTATGGTCTACATGACTCATGACAGTAGTGGCTTTGATTACAAACTGTTGGTTTACTGAATTAGTTAAGGGTGAACAAGTTCTTTTCAGAGAGATTCATGAAGATAATACCGCCACATAGTCCTGTACACCTTGGAATTCTTTGTGGAAAATACTTAAAAGTTTCCAACTACAGACACATACCTATGTCCTCTTTAGTGTCTGATGAGTAAATGGTGTTTGTCATCATTCTTCCAAAATTTTTCTCATACTTTGAGGAGAGCTTTGGTGAGTTGCAGTAGAGTTTCTGTCCACAAACCCCTACAGCACTGAAGGTCTTCTGCAACCTTGTGGGAAAATCAGGGAACCCATCGCTGAGCTGATGAAGGGACAACAGCTCCCCTGTTATTTGCCTTACTGTATAGTAGATTCAATTATTTTCTGAATTGGTTTTTATTTTTTAGGTTGAAAAAACACCAAATTTGTGTCCTATATAAAAAAGAGAATTTCTATAGACTATTTGTTTTATTGAATAACAGGCACTGACTGCAGTGTAAGATCTTACAGCTAGTTAGCTCCTTGTATGTTTTCTAAAATGTTTTTCTGAAATTTATAGCAAGAAAAACAGAACCTGGAAAAAAATTTTTGTCCTTTTTTTTTTTTTTCTGCCAGAGGGAATGTCAGCTGCACTACAGAAAGAGGTAAATAGTTAAAGTGGCCATGGGAGAAAGACTACTCTAAAACTCACCAGGGAGTTTAACTTTGGCACCTGAGGGTAAGAGGAGTACGCAACAGGTCATTTGGAAAAACAAAAAATTAAAAGGGAAATCTTTGATAAATAGAACTTGAATTTGCTGTGGAAATACCCTGCATAATTAAAGCATTCAGACAAAAGAAAAGATTAAATAAATTGAGTGGAAATGTTTTGTTGGTTTTGTTGAATTGTGTTGGACTTTAACTTGGAATCAGAGTTTTTCTTCTCTAACCTTTTGACTGGGTAGTTACAGTGCCTGAAAATCCTGAATGATTATTAAAATTAATTAACTTGAAAGTATAACTGAGGAAGGAAATCAACTGTGGGATTTTTGCTTGCTTTAAGAAAAAAAGTTCCTAGCAAACTTTAATACAACTAGGTGAACAAACTTTAAAAAGTGTCAACTTCACTTATCTTCACAATTTCAAATTTAGCATTTCAAAAAAACACTGTTTAGATGATAAATGCTTATTCCAGAAGTCACAGAGAATGGATTGAACCTTTTTTTTCCCCACTGCACTCTGTCAGGTAACTGTGATTTGTGGCATTTATTTCAGCTACAAAATTCATAGATGTGCAGCTCAGTTATTCATCTCTGAATGCAGCCACTTAGTCAAAAACATCTACAAAGCAAGGAAGCTTGGAACAGAAAAAGTTAGAGAACTTCTGGTATTCAGCTTCCTGAAATCTTTGAATTACTGGTAATTCCAGAACTCACATTCTGCTGCCTCTTGTGTACCCTCTTATGGTACTTCAAGTTACCTAAGCATCTAATGAAAAGAGGAGATTTGATTAGAGAACAAGACATGCAGAGCGAAATGTGAGCGGTATCACAGTTTGCTCTCTCTCCCCAGAGATGGGAAATTAAACAAGTTTGGCCCATTGAGCAGAGCCCAGAGGGAGCAGAGCAGGTGTTGCAGGAGCTGGGAAACTATCAGAAATAAAGCAGAGCCCCATGAGATCGATATGATGCAGCAGAATCCCCAAGGGCTTGTGCCTGCTTGAATTTTGGGATGTTGTTCTGTGGTCATGAAAAGAAAAAAGAAATATTTGTGCTTGTTCCAGAGGCATATTCGAATGATGATGATATTCAGGCAAGTGAATATACATTTTAAAAATATCTGCATTTGGTGATGACCCCGTATAGTTTCGTTTTACGTATTTATCCACCCCTTCAGTGTTGTCCAGGCATGACCGGATAACAATATCACTTCTCAAGCAGCTCATACAAATCAATTTTCTGTTTTAAATGTTCTGTTGGGTACATAACATACCATACGAGTGAATTCATTTGCTTCACTAGGCATTTGCAAAGCGGAATACCATCACTAGAGGATGAACAGAGATGAATTCGTACAGGATTTTAGCATAGCCTGTGGGCCCAGTGTTGATAGCATGTGGTGCTGGTGGTACATAACATACCATACGAGTGAATTCATTTGCTTCACTAGGCATTTGCAAAGCGGAATACCATCAGTAGAGGATGAACAGAGATGGATTCGTACAGGATTTTAGTGTTGATAGCATGGGGTGCTGGTGATTTCCGAGGTACCAGTCCATCCATATCATGATTAGTCTGCCAATGAATTAGCATGAAAAAAAAAAAAAAGCAACAATAAAAACAACAGAAAGAAAATCATACATCTCAGAGACAGGTTTCAGTTGTGGACTTCAACTGTGTTAGTGATAAAATGAAGTTATCTTCAGGGAATTGGGAAGCTGATGGAGAGGAAAATGCATGATCATTGGTAAGGCAGCAGCCTTCTCAGGACTTATGTGATCGTTTCCTTATTCCTGTAGAAGAGGATTAATTTGTCCTGACAAACACAAATCAATGCCTCTCTTTTACAGACTTTTTTGTGATTCTCCTATGCAATCGTAACTTGAAGTTGAATTTTGTAGGACAAAGAACTCAGTTACAGTGGAAATCAGTGGTATTTCTAAAAAACCCCAACATGAATCAATAGAAAAAAAGTCAAAACTCTCATAGAATGTATGAACTTAGGAAAAAATTAATTGTTTTGGTAGCCTTTCGTTTGTTATGTAAACAGTAGATTATAGAATAGAGTAAAATAGAATTATATGAAATATAATTATTTTTAAATCAATTTATTTGTAAATTAATTAATTTTATCACACATTTGTGTTGAGTATTGTTGAAATCTTGTTTCTGCAGAACATTCCTATTTCAGAGAAATTAAACTCCCTATTGATCCTTTTTAATTAGTTTTAATTGCAAAGCCTTCTTGGTGTAGTTTTTTGTAGCTCTCAGAGAAATTGTGTTCCTATCCATGCCTGGAACAGCTAGATGCCATCACCAAATAATCAATTATAATGAAAAAAATGAAGTTCAAATGTAGTGGAAACTGATAGATTTAGCATCTGCCCCTCATTGTGCCTAATATGAGAAATACACTTCTTTGGGATTAAGATTGGAAACCATTGCCTAAAATGCAGACTGTGTGCAAGGCTGCTCAGGAGCTGACCTGTACGGCTGGGTGAGTTCAAGTGCAGAGGCTTGGGTTATTGGCTTTGATAGACGAATGCATGTGTGTGGTGAAAGACATCTGGGGGGTTGTACATACAACATGAAGTACAGTGGAAGGTGATCAACAGCCGAGAAACTCTGATACTGTGGCCAGCAGAAGTAGCTTGAAGTATAAAGTGGGGCTGAGAAAGGAGTTTAAAAATTGTAGGTAAGGAAGCTGTGGTCTGTTGTTTGATTAATTTTGTTTTTCAAGAAAATAAGACTATTTGCCTTTTTTTTTTTTTTAAATAACGCTTTCACCAAAAGTATCCTCCTCCTAACAGAGAGAAACCTGCAATAATTCAAATTTTGGCTTTGAGCTTATTAAAATAGGATGATTCTGTGGTGTCTGTCACTGTAATACCTGGATCCTTCACAGTCTATCACACTTCTTCTTTAAGTATCTGTTGAAGTAGACAAGAATAGTGGTATTAAATATGCAGAAGTGAGGTTCATCTACTCTATCTATAGGTCTGAAGCTTCCTCAGGATAGAACCCAGGTTTCAGGGGACACAGTTCAGTGCCTCAAATACAAGATCCTTCCAGGTTTCCCACTAGAGATTATTGCTATTTTGAAGAAAGAAAAAAAAAAAAAAAAAAAAAAAAAAAAAAAAAAAAACCCCAAAAAAACACCAAACCCCAAACAAAATACTAACTGGAGAAAATAAATTGAAGATGTGTTATTTTTTTATTGAATGTTCTTTCAGGTTGTAAAGGACTTTTGAGCTACTCTCCATTGCAATTTTATCCTGTTAGTGCCACTTGAGTTCTATTACCATTCTATACTATGTGCATTGTCAACAAACAAATCAAGAAAACATGCATAAGTTTGGGAGCTGGGTGGAAGGACATTGTGGTTTTACTTATTTTACCTCCTCCTATTCACGTGTCTTTGTTTCCTGGCGACCATTCATATTTTCTTTCACTCCCCGATGAATATGAGCAGAATTCACATTTGCTACTTCAGCAGCTGTGTTGGCAAAGACCCTTCTGGAGCCAATTTTGCGGTGTTTTCATGAGCCCACACACATCCCTAATGAAAGTGTGTAGTTTGCAGTGGGTCTTATCACGACATTTTGAATTCAATGGAAGCTGTGCATGGATAAAAAGTGCAAAAAAAACCTCTGCTCTGATTTAAATACCAGTATAACTGGTCATTGTTCCAGTTGGGACAGTTTACATAGATGAAGTGTGTACAGAACCTCTTGGCAGGACTGAAGTCTGTGTTTGAACTGGAAAAAGATCAGTCTGCTTTAAAGAATATTATGTTAATTAGGAATATACCACAAATAGCTGCTGGATATGTGGGTAATCTCTGGAGGCAGATTCCTCTAGCCCTATGGCATTGTGTAAACCTTTGTGAAGGGATGGGATTCCATAAGCCAAAAACCCATTGTATCCTTTACTGCATTGGCAGTTATGATACTTGCTCTTAGTAAAACCTTTCCTTAAGTCTTTTATCTTATTCTACCTCTCTTGGTCCCTTTTTCTTTCTCTTTGCCACCCCCCTTCTGTCCCTTTCTCCTTTTCATCCGAACGGTACCTGTGTGGCATTGAGCACTGTAATTTCCTAGGTAATGGCATGTTATCGCTGTGTTTCAGCATCAACAGCAACAGCGGTTGGAAAACAGGTTTAAGACCTTCCTCTTCACATGTCCTGTTAATGCACTGGCTCCCACTGTGCTCAGAGCCAGATCTGGAACGTGCAGGAGAAGGTGCCCCTTTATGAAGCGGATCCGAGCCCCTCGCAGGCAGGACGGCTCCAGGCAGAGCTGCGGCTGCTCGCCTGCTGTGGGGCTCTCTGCAGGAGGGGAACACAAGGGCAGGGGCGGCTCTCGGTGGGTATAATGTGAATAATTTGCTCTATCCTTTTTCTGTCCTGACTGGGCAGCTGTCATTGCCTTGCTGGCAGAGGCATGTTTTCTATATCCCCAGAAATCTCTGTAAAAAAGATTGATCTGTCATGTCACTCAAGGTTTGTAAAACGCCGCTCTCCAGACATCTGTTTTCATACCTGCCCTCAGAAATAGCTTCTACTAAAACATTAAATGAAATTCAGTGAGCTTTTTAAAAAATGACAACAAACACTAGCCACAACCCTTGATTATTTGTGAAATATGCTGTAGCCAAGTGAGTTTGATATGACAGTCACGCCAATAATACAACACAGCTCTGTACCTGACATGGAGACAGAAGAGTTTGGGGATGATACATTGGGATGGGTCCTTGAGCTCCCCTCTGTAAGCAGCCAGGGAAATATGTGTAATTTCCAGGCTTTTAGACATTCTCATTTGCAGGAGCATGCAAAGGTTAAAGGGCTATAGGTGCAGTAGTAGGAGCTAGGCCAGTGGTGTAAGTTATAATAAATAATACATTTTACAGGCTTTGATTCTGCAAAGTACTGCATATCTCTGTGGGAATGTAAAGTGCCCTTAACTCCCACTGACTCTGGTAAGAGTTGAGACCTGTTTAGCCATCCTCTGCTCCCTTCACAAGAATCCTTAGAGCTCCTTTGTTGCTACTCTCAGCCAAAATACAGAGCTGAGGATTTTTATATTCACCAGCATGATCAAACCCAGGTTTGTGCTGGCATTACAGAATAAGTTTTGAGCACTGTTTTTCCAAGTGCCAATAACTCCAGCATTCCTTTGTTGTAGCTATCTTTTCATCTTGTTCCTGCAATGACATTAATCCACCTACTCCCATTTCATAAATTAAAAGGGAGACTCAATCAATTACAGTAATTGAGACCATCATCTCCTCATCTTTCAATAGGGCAAAGCCTGTGTCCTTTGCTGTAGGCGCTTGGGTAGTATGGTGCTGTCAAACGTTACGTCTTTCTAGAGCTGATTTGTCACATCACACAAGAGAGAGACTGTTACCCAGCGATGTGGAGGGAGAACATTTTGAATGATATGTAATTAGTTCTACCTCAGAAACGCACAGGGAGCAAAAGATGATGTAAGTCACCAAAAGAGGTGGTTATCACATGCTGTACATGTGCGTGCTTGTGTGTATAAAAATATGTATTTACTGTCATTTTTGTTTTCGATCTCTCAGTGATTTTAATTTTTGCACTTCTTAAGTTTTATAAATGAACAAAAACATGTCATCTTAGGAACCAATTATCACTGAATTTCCCACTAGTACTTGATGAAGCTGTGCCAGCTGTGTATCAAGAAATTTAACCCTGCTTCACATCTACGTGAATGTTGGCAGCTTTGGGCCCTTACAGTGCTTTAAAACCACAGAACTACTGTCATTGTGTCTCTTAGCAAGAAACCAATTTGGGAAGAGAGTTAATCATGCGTCCAATAAATTGATGTTACTTGCCATACGTGGTGGATGAAGAGTCATCGCTGGGCACCTCCAGCGTAGGGAAGCAAGAGGTCATGTGTTGATGACAGACATGAAATAGTTTAGGGCCATGAGACCATTACTAATGTCAAGATTTTAATAGGTTCTGTTCCTCCTTTCTACTGAAATTTGCATCAGGTACCAGCCTTTCAGGTGTACTGTGGATTTACAATAACAAACCCTCATCCTGAGCCTCAGGTATAATCTGTGCACAAGCATGTAAACAGCTGGTGGGAGACAGCAACTGGCGTGTTAAGATTCTGGTTACACCTCAGTCTTGTCTTGCGGGCATATCCAAATGGAAGCTGAGCCATCGACTCATTTCTAATTCTCCTCAACTCATTTCTCATTCTTCCCAGTGTCTCAGAAATGTATGAAATACATCCTGTTTGCTCTTGTGTTGCAATAAATATTGGAGGAATGATCTTCCAGCTAGACACATCAGTTGCAAAAGCTTCTGAGGTCTCTCCTTCATCTCTCTAAAGCAGAGCGGGATTTGAGAGGGGAGAGAGCTTGTGGTCACCAACCCGATAAGACTCCAAAGAGCAAGCCAGGCAGCTACCCAGCCATAATAGGTTTACATTATCATACATTATTTGTAGCTGTGAGAACTCATTCAGTTGCCAAGAGCCTACTCAGGCTCTGTATTTCCATGTGAGTTGTGTTGAGTATTGGGGGATTCTGCTTAAAACTCCCAAGTTTTTTTTTCATCTTCTATTGAGTAGATGGTGGCTTTGTTTAGCAAAAGCTTTGCAAGAGAAGGGGTTATAATAGTGCCTGAATTTGTCCACTCCTTTTCTAGCTTGATTTATAAATTAAAAAAAAATTCTTTAAGGGTTTGGGAGTAAGATGGACAAATTACTGGGCAGGAAATAGTTTTTTCTCATGTCACCACAAGATAACCCAGAAGCAACAATGTAAAACAACAAATAAAGTATTATAGCAGTGTCCTGTATTGATGATCTTGGCAGCCTAAGGGGAGGGGGTTATTTATTTTGAGGGGGTTTTTTTGGTATGGTATACTGATCAACAAACTCCATGCTTATTCATGTCATTGAGCTCTAGTTTATCTCCAATACTGCACTAACTAAAGTGTCTTTCTTATAACTATGTATCTAATTTTTAGCATGACTAGGTCTTCACACTGAGATCTCATTACTACTTTTTTTTTTTTTTTTTACTTGAGAAATATTGGCTATATCTGGTAACCACTAAGGGCAAACAAGTGACAAACTGTTTTCAGCCATGATCTGTAGTAGTTGCCGCGGTTGTCAAGTTTCAGTTACATTTAGATAAATTAAACGCGTATCTTATTCATGTTTAAATTACCTCAAATGCATTGCCCAGGCATTCAAGTCATTGAACTGTTTACATTAACTGTATTTATTCCTTTTCTAAATTTTACTCCCGGGCTAGATAAGTAGCAATATTGTACTCTAATGAGAGTATGTATGCTGCAAAGCTTTTCAGAGAGATTTAGTTCAGTGATTATGTTTCCTTGATCTGCCAATCTGCACATCAAAAGAAGCTATTTTGTTTAAATACTCTGTCTACCAATATTAACTGCACAGAATAGGTGAAGCCCCCCCACGTGTCAGTATGTTTTCAAACTATTTGGGGATTATATTTAAGCCACTGTAACGCTACTTGTGTCTAAAGGTACATCGGCATCTGTTGTAGCATAACATCCACAGATGAAAGGAAGAAAAGATAAAAGGCAAAGAGAATGTTATTAATTAACTGTGGATATGTAACAGGCCCCAATTCCAGTCCAGTCTCGAAAATAACTGGCATGCAGAGCAGGCTACAGATGGATTGACTGCAGCACACATATGGCTGCAAATAACCAATGCACATGTCTTGAATTTTTCCTTGTTGGATGACTGGCTTATGGGAATGGAATGACTCACAGTTGTGACACAGCCGCCCTCACGATCATCCATCACAGCTGCAGAGATCTTCCCATTAGGTCTTCTCCCCTGATCTTTGGCAGATAACAGGCTCAAGCCTTGAAATATTTAATTTTTACAATCCTTTGTGTATCCCAGGTATTTTTGCTGTCTGCGTAAATGTCCAGTCCTTTGGGGACCTTGTTAAGTTACTAGCTTCATCACTTTCCTGTGGCAGTGATTCTGCAGTTCTGCTCAGGATGGGTCAGCATGAAAAAAGTGCTCGTTTTGTACTTCTGCATGTTTGTTTCCATACAGCAGACAAAGTTTTGAATTCTGAGAAACTGAGCAAAGAATTACTATTATCCTGATATTGGAGCTTGTGTTTATGTGCACAAATGTCATGCTTGAAGAAGACCATCTTGCACACATGGAGCTGTAAGCGGTTTGATATTTCTCCATTCCTGGAAAGCTAGTTCGAACATCCCAAGAGAAAATTCCACTTGCCATACCAGTAAGACTTGCCTATACTTGCCTTGAGAGCAAGAACTGTTGATGCCATCCATAATCCTAAACCTTTCTTATGAAAGCCAATATCCAGGGTAATGCAAAAATCCGTTGCGTTGCCGGTGCCCTGTCCTGCTGAGAAAGCTCTCTGCAGTGTTTGTTTACCACCTTCCTCAACAGAGGAAATGGCAAATTGGGCTTTTTTTTTTCAGTGGCAACAGAGAAGCTGCTTTAATGTCATCTCTGCCTTTTCCTGTGTCTGCCTGGCTCTCGGAGCCGGCCGTGCTGGCAGGCAGCAGGGATCCCGTGTTGGGGCAGGTGGTGCTGCTGACAGCGGAACAGCTTCAGGAGCAGGAGAGGTGGCAACATGCCACCTGCTTCAGGTCTGTTTGAGGTGACTAAGCCCGATACTAAAGGCTACAGAGAATGAGCAGCTTTGATGAACCATCGCTTTCATGATTTCTTCCCATTTGTTATGAGACTGCCTTGACAATGTCACCAAACCTTTTGGGTACAGAATCAAAAAGAGGATCTAAGAGACAGCTCTGAATCAAGGGTGAACACTCTGAACTTGTGGTGGGTACCGACCACACCACCCTTCACACATGGATGCTTCGCACTCCCTCATAAGGAAATGCCAGCAGTTGGGTGCTTAAATATTTCAGAGTCGTTATTGCCAGAATCCTGAGCATCGCAGCAAGCTCCAGTGGTTTAACACTTGGGCATTTTTCCTGCCATATTTTATCCATCCGAGAACCTGCTGTTACATAAAATGTAATTTGAAGTATGGTACTTCATTAGATGATTTTACAGTATTACAGCCACCCAAAAGCTTTGATGTAGAAGATAATTAGTAAGAAATTATGAGGAGATAAAGCATGGGTGGGCAGACAAGGCTAATGAGTCACAGTCAGCAGAAAGTGTGAACTGAAGTAGTTTGCTGTCATTAATATCCCAAGCATATTCCTGTTGCGTCTCCTCCCCAGGTGTGAGAGGAATACACTGAGAAGATGCATTCTCAGAGCCAGAAGCTGATTCTAGTCTTCCTGTGTTAACAGTTTCATTGCTGAGTCACAGTGCCTTGATTTCTGAAAATCTCAGGTCATAAAAATCAGATTGATTCCAGTGGTTTAAATGGTTGTTTTTCTCTTTAATCTGAAAGATTCAAAAGAGTTTTTTGCTTGAGGGTGCTATTATCCGTGTTACGATGCTGAGCTTCATTGCAGTACTGATTTGAACCTCTTTTCAGACTTCTGGCAGACTTTGTGATTGTGCTGGGGATGGTATTGAGCTTCATCAGAAATTTAAACATATGGGCTGCCTCTGTGTCCTCCAAATGAACACTGCACCCTAGTCTCTTCAACCTCTTTCCTCTTACCTATTGTTTCATCAAGAGAAGGGAAGAATCACATAAAGTAATTATTTAGTATTTAACAACCCAGGATTTCCATACCAGCCATGACCCACCAAACAGGTATCACCAGATCACAGCAACATTCTGTTGTTTTCATTTCAGGTAGCAAAATGCTTTCTGCTTGGTTTCTTAAATTTGTTGGTTGGTTGGTTTGTTGGTTTTTTGGTTTTTGGGGGTTTTTTTAGATGTTGTTGAGGATGTTTTTGCTTTACACAGGGTTTCAAGGCAGCTGGTCATTTTCAGATACCTTGTATTTTGCCTGGGTCCTGTGCATAACCTGGTTCATAGAGATAAGGTAGAAGGTGATGAGGAGGAAACTGTGGTGTATCTTGAAACCAAAGATACCATTAATTAAGCAGATAATAGTCCACAAGTGAGCCCTGTGGGTCCATTGCTTAAGGAAAAAAAAATGTGATGATATTAGAAAGCTAAAATTAGGAAAGGATTCGACCTTAGCTTTCTGTTTAGATTTTCTTTCCAGCTAATCCTATATTCTATTAGTGTGTTCCTTTAATTCAGCAGAAGATGGGTTTAGAGTACATTGCATTTGAATAATTTCTTCCCTGATGCCAGCACTGCCCTTACCATCTCCCTGTTCATCTGTATTCTGTTGCTGACATAACTTGCAGTTATTGTCTCACAAAGCTGCCTTTCCTGAGGAGTTAACAGGTTATCAGCTCTTGTAGTCATTTTTAATCACTCTGAAGAATCATATCTTTCTAATAAGGCAAGTGATTAATTAGTGTGCCCTTTTTATCAGTGTAAAGCCTGTCAGGGGTGTAGTGGCTTTCAATTACAGCCTTTCAACCTTTCCTTTGGTGGAATCCAGAATACTTAGAGAGACAACCCCAGAGTTAGGCAGACTTTTTCTCTGTATAAACTCCTGTTATCTTCTTACTTATTGTTCTATTTATTTACAAATAGACCAAATATCCTCAGTGGAATATATGAGGAAATAATAAGAAATTCCATTACCCCAATACTGAAGAAAAATTTGATATCAGAAGCTTAATGGAAATGGAAATATATTATCTATTGCTATGATTAGAAAATAAGAGCCTTTCATAAGCCTACAATAAATGAAATACCAATATGAAATTAGGAATATGTTTTTCATTTATAGAGAATTCTGAAGCAAGATGCTTTTGTCTTTTCTTAATAGCCTCACTTCAGACTCAATTGTTATAGATTACTGTGGAGATGGACTGGAACTCTACAGCGCTGCGGGGAAAGAGGCAGGAGGACGGTGCCTGTTGAGCCAAATAAGGCAGCAGGGAACATTCTACAGAGAGTGTGAAACTGCTTTATGGCAAACTGTATTGCTTCCTTCTCCGTAAATCTGCAGGAAGGGTTGGCAAAGCAGTTGAGGCAGTATGAGATCCAAAAGTACTGAGCATCTCTCAAAATCCATGTCGCTGGGGTTGGCCGCAAATCCCTCCAGAGCAAAATCCTCGAGTTCCTCATGCTAATTGGTATTTTCCATGAGCACATCAGGTAGCCCTGGTACAGTTCTCTTCTAGCCTACATCTAGGGAATTAAATACATATGCGCCCCTTGCTGTGCTGGGATTTTTCAAGTGGCCTCTGAATTGCTTCCATCTGCCTCTTGTGTTTGCTCCATTCCTTGAGATGCCCCTGCTCGAACACTGCACATGACGAGCTCTTTACTCTGCTCAGTGGGAATATCGACTCTGCTTTTACACTATGGTGTGAAAGAATTCCTCCACAGAGGGAAAAACACAGCCCTTCTGAGTATTTGCATAAATATCAGAATCTCCTTCAGCAGTAATCACATTTTTGTTGCTATTAGTATAGCAAACTAAAAATCGTTTTGCATTTTGCTTAGACCATTTCTTTTCCCAAAGGGGACTGTTCACACCATTAAAAACTCTTTGTATGTGAAACAAGTGCATAAATAAAAAAACAACAGGAGAAAGAGTGCATATTTATACTCTCAGCATTCAGAGTATCATGGAATTATTTTTTTTTTCTATCTAAAACTGAAATAACCAACAAATAATGAGCTTTCATATTGAGGAGGTGTTCTAAGGGATAAAGCCTGCCAGTAGGCATGGGGATATGGGGATGCTTCTGCCCGTCTTAAAATCTTCCAATTCAATTCAGACTTCAAGAATAGCTGTTGGGAGGTGTATTTCTCAGTCTAGCACATTTTGAAGGGATAGTTACCTTTAAAAAGCAGCATTTCATGACAGAGGGAGAAGGAAGTTTGGAGTTTCATCCTAGATTGAGATCTGGAAAATACTTTTCCCCCAAGTTTGCAGCTTCTGTTTGCGAAGTACATTGATCACCCCAAACATGAAATACATGTGCAATCACAGGACTTATAAGAACATAAATTGTCTTTTGATGGCTTCAGCAACACAGTTAACTTTCAGTTGCTTCCTGTAGCTGACATCCATTAAGCTAATTGTATCCAAACCTCACTGTGATTTATTAATGCCACGTGAACTCTAGTTTGCCTATGAATTCTAATTTTTTCACCAGTTGATACTGGTTCTTTCACTTGTTTCTTGTAGGGAATGTAGTGTGGATGTAAGGGATCTCTCTCCTTTTTCGGGTTCTGCGTATGGATGGCAAATTCTCTCCAAATCCACCAAACTTTGCAGTTGCAGGAAATTTTCATGTCCTGCTTTTTTTTTTTTTTTTCCTCCCAAGCAGTCTAGCATGCTATCCATCGCTTGGCTGGCAGAGCAAGACGTCGTTTGCTCTGAAATTGCTTCACAGCACATCTCTGCAATGGATCAGCAGGGAGCTCCGAGATGAGCATAGCCTGCATCTCCTCTAAGATTTACTATGTCATATTCAGGGCTCTGTTCACATTTCTGTGAATATACAGGGATTTTTCTTGTCTACAGCACAAATAAAATAATCCTCTTTTTAATTCTGCCAGTACCAGTCCTTCAGATAGCCAGCAGAGGCCACTCTCCTGGTGAGTGAGGTCTTTGTCACATGCAGTTGCCTCTAGAAGCTTCCGACTGTTGCAAATATCAAGTGCAACATACAATTTGGCTAATTCATGATGACAGAACAGCACATTTCAGTGAACTGGCACCGAACTGGCAGCCAGAGATACTAAAATTCTCTGTCTAGTTCTGCCTTTTTCCATATTTCCTCCCCTAAGACTGATAAACCTCTTGCTTTCATTTTCCCACAGGCTAAAGTGCAGCGACTGCAATTTTATAAGATTCTTGAGGGATTACTAAAGGAATTTTAAATCTACCTAAGGTGCTAATAATGTTAGGCTGTATCTATCAGAACAAGCTACCAGCTCTGACAGATAACTGAAGTATAAAAGCTCAGGTTAAGAAAGTCACTGTAACTTATATAGTCTAAACAGGACATCCATAATACTGCTTACCAGGCGTCTAAACCTCCACACTCAGCAGATGGAGGTTTAAGGGACAGGTCCTTAGATTTCAGGTACAGGGCTGAGCATATTGCTTGTTTAATAAGTAATTATGGTACCTGTTGGTGTATTTGCTGACTAAATTCAAACCATAAGTCCTTTTGGAACTTTTCTGATAAGTAACCGAAAATAACATACCCTTCTCTTTCTCCCCATCTAAGGAAACCACTTTTAAAAATGCCCAAATGAAATGGCTGAAGGACGAAATTTGTGGATTCTTCACAAGTAAATTGTGTGAGACTCCCTCTAGTTGATTTTTTGTTGGGTTTTTTTTCATGGTAGTGTTGTTAGCAATTAAATATTTTTAACAGCATTACCTCTGTAACGCAGGAGCCAGTCAAAGTTGTCTCTTTTTTTTTCCCCTTATTGCATTATCACTAGGGTGCATCATCACAGCAGCAGGGATTCATCTATCTACATTTAGGTGTCTGTTACTAAGGATCTGATTGTCTGGATTCTGTTTCTCATTGGTACCAGCAAATAGATACTCTGGGGTACAATTCATCTCATATTCAGATAGCTGTCAAAAAACAAGTCAGAGGAGTAGTTGGGTTTTAGATGCCTCCAGTGTGGGAATCTAACGTTAAATGAGATGGTTTCCCACCTGGTACGTTTATGTCTTGACACTTCCACATCAACATAATTTCCCAACTGGTAGTTGTCAAACACTGGAGAATTTTAGATTTTTTTTTTTTTTTAAAACTTAGATGGAAGTGTGAGTGAGTCAGATTTAAGTGTTTCTCATTTTAGTCTCTCAGATGGCAAATTTTACACTATTGTGTAAGGAAATGTAGAACAGAATGTATTAGGGGATTGCACTCCCTTACATGAAATAAACACTAAGCACTTCAAATTGCCTCAGCTATTAGAAAAAAATGCTTTAGATTGAAAGTGTGTTATTGAAATGGCATTTTCCATTGCCATTAGTAGCTCCTGCACAGCAAAGCTTTGTCTAATACCTTTTCATATAACAGATTTCTCAAAGCAGGTGTTCAGCCAACCTGCTTGAAATCAGAGTTTGAACTGGACATATAGTTAACCGGTCCCAGTTTTGCGGTAAATTCAGCATGTGTTCATTATCACTTAAAATACTGTCCTTGGTTTTTTATTACCTTTTAATGAAGTGTATCATCAGTGTAATAGTCTAGAACCTCAGATGCCAAATGCTGGTGTCTTACAATTGCTGCCCAGTACCGTATTTTCATTTACAGAACTCATATGTCATGGGGGGCTAAAACCAGAATACTCTAGGCAAGGGAAGCTGCTGAGATGAAACTTCTTGTATCACTATCACATGCAAGTGCGATGCCATAGAATCCAAGCTTGCTCTTTTTTTTTTTTTTTTTTCTTTTTAAATATAAGCTTCAGTTATACACAGGAATATACAGAAGTTGGTGTATGTAATCTGTATGTTTCACCAGGATGTTGCAGCAGTAGAACTGTGCTTACAGCTTACAAGCTCATAGTTAAAATAAGAACATCTGATCAATATATTTTTCCAGGTTTTAGCTAGTGAATATTCAAAACATTCTAAATGCCGTGTTGGATTTGAAACACAAAATTCTGAAACATAAAATTAGAAAAATGCCCACAAGAATGTCAAATAGAGCCATATCCTGAGCATCTGGGAGCTAGCCATACATTCTTCTAGTGTCTTGTAGTCTGAGTTGCTTGGAACTTGAAGTTCAATTTGTATTAATGAGGGAGGGAGATCATTCTTTATGCTGTAGATCAAGATGATAAAATGTGTATTCATTGACTACAGGTAGGAACATAATGAATTCAAGAGCTCTCAGAATAGCAATCTGGCTTTACCTGCCACAGCTAAAATCAATGCCGTGATACCACGCTTTCTGCGTTTGATGCTTGCTTTGCAAATCCAGCTTTGTAATGTCTCACCAATCCCGTGCTCCTTTCCCAAGAGCATCCTCTGATTGGAGTTCCGCCTTCTGGTTGACATCACCATCTCTCCCTTCTACTTTATCAGCATCTCTTCTATGCATACTGCAGTGGATATCCCATCAGTAAATGCAGATTATTCCTTTAACTTCCTCTTAATGTTCTAGGCAACCTGTTGATCTGAATCACGTGGATTTTCAGTGGTGCATTCATCTGACCAACTTTTTTGATACATTTGATCCATTTTCAGAATAATAAATTCAAGGCTAAGAAGAAAGGCATTGTCAGTGCTGTTTTATACACATGGTACCAAAATAAAATTCTTCTGTAAATTCAAGATTCTATCACTTGAGTTCAACAGAAATCCATTTTAAGTTACTATACGTAGCTAAAACCTACCAGCCTTCAGCTGAAACAGTCTTTCCTCAAAGATGAGGATGTGGCCTAGAGGTAAGTTAAATGCTGGCTGCAAGGTAAATTAGCAAATGAGAGCTGGGCAAAACTTAGTGAGGAAGATGAGGATTGCTTTATGTCAGCAAGCAGATAAACTGTGATTGAAGTACCAAAACACACTGGTGTGCTGAAATACAGCATTTCTGTAGTACCTCAGTTGCATTTCCAAGCTGTGAAGTCATGTATGAGCTAGAGATACTGATGGGGTCAGTGGGCCCACAGAAGAGACAACACTTGAGAAGAATCTCTGGTGTTTTTATCTGTTAGTACTTCATTCTCTCATGCATTTCCAAGGGCATTAGTTGATTGATACTTTCCAGGTTGGTTTGTTGTTTTGTTTTTTTCAACGGAAAGATGCAGTTACCAACACATGGAGCCTTCTGCTCTTCACGTAACATTAACTGTTCCTTGGGGGCCGCTCAAGTAGGTGTTCTCTGCTAAATATCTGCCTCAGGAGTCTGTAATTCCTACAAGAAGAGCACATATCTTGATTTCAGAGTCATCACAGGCTATCACGCTGGTTGCTACTCACTCACATTCTGCTTCATTAACTGTTCCACATTTGTTTCCTTTTCTCGCCAGCCCCTGTAAGCCAGATCCCCGGTGTAACCGCATTAGAGCCTGTATCAGTTTCAGTCAGAAGACAGATGGCCTTGTGCCCTATTTTGCCCCTTTCTGTGATGTACAAATTGTGTCTTGAATACTTCTTTCAAATGTTACCAAATACTGATTGCACCCTTGCCATTCTAATAAAATATCAAACATTACAAGGTTTTTTTACACTGGATTTGGAAAATTCATGGTGCTGGAGAGGAAGCAACTAAACACAGGAGTGCGAGCACAGCTTGAGATGTCATTAATGAGCAGCAATATTCTCCTCAGGATTTTCTGTCTTTTCCCACTAAATCTGAGCCTGTGCTCTGCCTTTGCATGTTCTTAAGGTATGGCCTAGGATAGTTGATAATAGACGCACTTGATCTCAAAGAAATAGTAAAAGGAATCTAGAAGCTTTTAAATGTTGATGGATAATGTAACTCTAAATGTGTAAATTAATCTAATAAAACAGCTTCCAGTTGATCTTCTTGGGGAGGGCCAGAAGCTTCCATTCTGAAAGACAGTGTGACCAGTCACGGGTTTCTCTATCTCTGATTTCAGCTGCAGAAAGCTGTGGGATGATGTCAGGCAGTATAATGCTATACGTTACATGGCAAATCCACATGTATGACTGTAGCACTGAGCAAATTTTAACAGTTTGAAGCTACATGCATTATCTAGATGTTAGTGGCTATGTGTTGCTTTTAAGATTTCTTCTTCCTACATTGCTTGTGTGTATGTTCTGTATGAATGCACATTGTCATCTTTACATTAATTTGGAGAACCTGCTAAGTGAAGCATGCAACAAATCCACTATTCTTTATTAGCTAATTAGCGGGTTGTGAGTCTCAGCGTTCAGCAGCTCAAGCAAATAACATAGATGTGAATTTTTCATGGCATGAGGACTGCCGTAATGGGTAAGAATGAAAGACTCTAGCTACCCTGGTCCCCTCTTTCTGATAGCACTATCGAGCGTGAGCGACAAAGATACCAGAACCATAACAGCAGTGGAGATAGAGTCATTGACCCAAACTGTCCCTAATGTTTGGCTTCCATTTTCTCTTCTAGAACATAGTATGAGCAGTAATATTGCCAAGCTATCAGCTTTACCACGGTGGCAAGAATGTTTATGTCTACTGTTGTATATCCGTTTGTTTCTTTTGCATTTGTTCATTTTTTTCTCAAATGTGTCATCAGTGGAGTAGAAGTATTTTAATCCTCTAAGTGACCAAATCTGCTGTTTAGATAAGCCTTGAGTTTCCCTACCTTCCTATTGGTCCTATCTTATAAATCATTTAACAAAACCCATTTTAAAGCAGAAAGTGAAATCCTGATCCCTGAGAAACCGAAGCTTCCACTAATGTATAATAATACCCAGTGTTTAATCTGTGTAAGTATC
The DNA here is from genome assembly GCF_000699245.1 of Pterocles gutturalis. Classification (NCBI taxonomy): domain Eukaryota; kingdom Metazoa; phylum Chordata; class Aves; order Pterocliformes; family Pteroclidae; genus Pterocles; species Pterocles gutturalis. The sequence goes on along the minus strand of NW_010112646.1, from coordinate 23,873 downwards.
AGTGAAAATATGGCCATTTTTAAATGTGCGCATTCTCTGGTACAGGCATTTAGTACTTCTCGTACAGGGAATGTCTGTTCCTGGATGTGGACGTTTCTATGGCATTTTTTAAGGCTGCTGGTTAATGCTGTCAGAGGAAGTTGTGGGTAAACAGCATTTTACGGGATGAGCACTCCAGCTGGAACACTCTAGGATTTTAAACATGATGAAAACTTATTTGAGGTTACTCACAGAAAAGAAAGACTATATGATCATTTTATTTCACTACAAAACCATGATCGTCCACTGCCAGTAAAAATGCACGTCAGTCTTCCGTATTAGTAGTCATGAGCCTGCTGAGCTGCTTCTTTGTTTGCTTTCTCAGGCTGCCAGTAAATAGCAAGGGTCAGTATAGCCCTTCTACCGCTGCCTTTTGGCTTTGTCCTGCTTATTATAAAACCAAATGATCCAGAAATCCACCTGAAAATGTAGTTTAGTGGTGTGAAATTTAGACACACTAACAAATTACCAGTAGCAGAACATGCTGAGTTTCAGATCATCCTGCAGCCTGAGACACTGCTGAATTAATTAGCTAGGTGGGAAACTTCAGGGAGGAGCTACTGAAACAATCCACTGAGAGGAGGAAAGAAGGATCTTTCTTCTGAAACAGTGACACTGGCACTTTGACACCTCTGTTCTGGAGTGTTTGCCAAGCCTTTAAAAAAACCCCTCTATTTATGTATTATTGTCAGTGTACAACCATCCCCCTTCAGCAAATAGTGAGAGCGGGTGGTAAAGGCTACACACACACTAATGGCCATGTCCTTATAGATTCTGCCATGTTTAAGGAGCCTATTATGCCTAATAAATGTCTTGACTGTTATTGACTGTTCATCTCGCATTAAAAGACATTATATGGTAGTCTTCCTTTAGAGAAAAAAAAAACAAATAAACAAATCACAAAGATTTGTGGGCCATTTAAAAACCTATAGGGCATGAAATTGATACTGTGCGAGAGAGAGAGAAAGGAATCCCCTCATTAGGTCTTGCCCATTAGTACATAGGCTGTTGCTGTAGTTTCATCTGAGTTCTTGTGATATATCCTCGTAGCTCATTTATACCAGACATGCACATGGAAGTTAAAATACTGATGTTTATTTCAATTTTTTTTTTTTAATGTCTTCACTTTTGTGGTGTGTATGTGTATTGTGTATGAAAGGGACGATTATGTAAGAGCTGAATTAAATACCCTGAACCGAAACGCTGAGTCCCTGCATCCAAACTGTGATGTGTAACGTACCGGCTCTCAAGCATTATGGGCAGAATTACTTTCTCTACTGTCTTGTTGATGAATTTATGGTACTGAACACTAAGACTGCCTCTGTGGCAACAGTAGAAGCTGATGTGACAGTGTTTCTTTCCCAGGCTTGTAATATAGTCGATTGGTCTATAACTTAACTGCTGCTTAGGCTTAGTAGTTTGTACAGCTGTCCCCTGCCTCTGTATCTCAGTGAAGAAACCTAATACTTAGTAAGTGTTGAAGTATCAGAGCACAGAAGGTGAAGCTCTTTGTTATTTTTTTCTCTCCTGCATACCTAGCGTATTCAGGTTATCTATAGTCTTTGCTCTGACTTGACTTAAGAGTGGATGAAAATGTTGAGTTAGTTTTTCTGGCAGCCACTCTACCCTGGAAAGTACTATGAAATCAGCTGGAAAAAATCATCTTGCCCAAATTATAAATGCAAATTCAGTCATTATGTCGGACAAACTCATTTTCTCTGAACAGATTTTAAATGTTTGACTATGGTAAAATCAAGCTAAACTCATTTTCCAGTTCAGTGTCAGCCCAAGTAACCCAGGGGGGTATTGCAAACCCCACAGGGAGGGAGGAGGAATCAGAAGGGAACAGAGATACTCCCTCCTCATCAGTCTGTCTTACTGCACGGCTTGCTCTGCCCTCTTCCTGCAGTAGAGAAGACCTCTTTGTAGTGATGCACCCTTATTAAAATGTCAATTTACTGATTAAAAGCAAATAGAAATATATCCAACAGAAGAAGCAGTGGGACGGATAAATCGTGCTGAAATACAGCTTCTGTTCCCTTAACATCACAGCATATATGTAAATGGAAATGGGTTTTTCCTCTTAATAATAAGGCCACAGTTGTACTGTTTCTACCTTCTGACTGTCATTTTTCAACATGGATCTTGCTTGAAATTGGAAAAGCATCTGCCATTATTTTGTATTCCCTCCAATCTGAGATCCACTGTTTATCCTCCTGGGTTTTCCGTACTCACTGGGAACAGTGACGTTTAGAAGGGGATGGCAACTACAGGTAACATTTACATATTTTCCGACCAAAGCTGAATGAAGTTAATTTAAAATTATAGTGGTAGTTCCTGCTCGTGTCCTCCCTCTTTCCCATCTCCCATCCACTCTAACAGTTTCTTGCTCTTCACATTATTCTTGTCTCAAATTCAGAGCAATGCCTCCAGATATGTCTGGAGACAGATCAGACAGGTTGACTCTGGCAATATAATATATATTCCCTGAAAGGGAGTAAAGCTCTGTTTCCAATTCCATTGTTACTTTGTGGTTGAATTATTCAGCATTACTGATACACATAGTTCCTTTTTATTAGAACTCTGTGTTTTATCTTTGTTCTAATAAAAAGTAACATGTGCATCAGGAACCCTGAATAATTCAGTGTTACTTCATAACTCAAGAAGCTTACTCTTTTTCAAGGCATTTCTTGCCTAGGTGTTCCAAAAATCAAGCAATTCTCTTAGGAGCCCTTGTTCCTCTGTTGTAGAAGTGGAATTTAGCTGCCATGCTGAGTGCAAAGTTACAGAATTTGCAGTTGTATTGCCTGAGGCAGCCTCAGCTCTTTCTCTGTGGGAAAAGGACAAAACAACATTTTAGTTATTCCAGACATTTACTCTAGTATCCACAAGGAACTGTTCAAACTTTAATTCTTCATAAAAGGTCTTCTTTCAAAATTATTTTAGCTAAGGATTGGCAAGAGAAATAGCATTTCTCCTCTGTCAGATGATATCTTCATCAACGTATAATTTATTTGAGAATCATAAAGGATTATAATTAAACTGTGAATCCATTTAAAGCCTTGTAGATATTGGTTTTTGTGTGTTTAAAAATTATTATCCATCACTTATCAAAATGCCCTGAAATGCATTCGTGAGACTAGAATTTCATCCTGGTACACATTTGCCAGAGAACTCTCAAAGCCAGCTGCAAAGCGTGTTTTTGCTCAGTACAGGTGATCTTTTCTTGTTGAAAATTAATTGTGAGGTCTCAAAACCAAGAGAGGAACTGAAGGCTGTGCGAATTAAAAGTCAATCAGCAGTTTTCACACTTCCGTAGCAACCAAAGTGCAGCAAGAAAAGCCCTGTAGAAAGAACCCAGTGTTAGTTTTTTTTCTTTCTGTGTGTATTGTTCTGCAGGGCCGTACAAGTCCTATAACTTCATATTTTCATTGCTGTCATACCACTAGACATATCTAAATTGTGATGCTAATGCTCTTCCTTGGGACCACTTTCTGCCTTCCAGCCCATTTGACAATCTGCGTTTTCCACTTCTGAGGTTAGCTGCTTATTTTACCCTTTCATTTCATTCTGTGCGGGAAAGTCACCGATCTCTTACTGTTTAGAAACTCCCAGTCTCAAAATTTCTGCCTTTGCCACAATTCCAGCAATTGCTGGTCAATTCCACCTGAGTGGAGCTAATTTTTACAAATTTATTTTTTAGTTTATGAATTTTGACCTTTATTTGTTTCGCACTAGAGATTCTCTCTTACTCTGTGGAGGAAGGAGTGGTGTTAGGTACTCGCTGATTTTCTCAGCACTTGTTTCTGTTCGATTCATGCTAGAAGAAGGAATTCTCTTTGCTGTATTTATATTTACTATACTTTAGCATCAGCCAGGGCAGGTGTTTGTCCTTTCATTTATTTCCCATTTCAGCCTCTTACAGTTATCAATTATATGACTGATTATCCATAGAGGAGCTTCATCTTTTCATGCTTAGGCAATTACTCTCAAAAGCAATGAAAATTGCATTAAGCTACAATCTGTTAGACCAGCCAGCCCCCAGCCAATTTACACTTCTGATGTGTTTTGTGTTGTACAGATTTCTAGATGATGTACAAACCACGTGTAGGAGAAGCAGCACTCATTCTGTACCCTCATGTCATTTTGTCATGTCTCATAGCTAAAATCTCTATAAATTTAAAATTCTAGTGATTTCTTCTCACGAGAAATTCTTTACCTGGAAACTTCAAAGTCTGAGATTTTTCTATTTCATCCATGATCCAGAGGTGCTGCGCATCTCACAAGGTTCTCCGCTGTGCTATCAGCCTGTCAGGGACGGCTTCCACATGATAGAACTGAAATTGCCATCTCTTCATAATGAAATCAGTCTTTAAAAAGTCTTTTATTTTTGTGTTTGTTTTGCTCAGTGCACACTAAAACTAATGTAATATGGAAACAAATCTTCCTCTGTTGATGTAGAAAATAACGTGTTTTGCCCATGTTTCCATGGAGACAATCAGACTGCCATAAATGAACATGAAACGGCTCTTAGTTCTGCAGAATTTCGCTGTTTGGAAATTATTACAAGTGATTCACAGGGGCCCCGTTGCTTGTGTTCAGTGATGTCTTCCAAGAGTCCCAAGGTGATTTCTATACAGGTGGGTATTACTATCCCCATTTTAAATGCTGAAAAAGAGAGGGAAGCATAAAGTGACTAACACATTTATCCCAAGCCACACAAAAGGCAACAATAGAACAAGAAGTCAGCGTAAGCCCCAGTCATCAGGACAGCCACTGCCCGTGTGCTATGATGCTACAAACAAGTGTAAAGTTGGTAGTTCTTCCATGGCGCGCTGTTCCAAATCGTGCTATCCATGTGGTACCTTACTAATTAAGCATAAAATGAGCTCCTATATTTTATACTCAGTAGCTGATAGTGTTTGGAGCCAAATTCTGTTTCATTTTTCCCAGCAAACAAGAGAAGGAACTCAATGGGAAAAGCAGAGGTTTTCTCATTTCTGGGGCTGAATATCTTCTCTAGTTTACCATTTAAATCCAAGTATGTAGAGATATGCAGGGTGCCTGGCTGGGAGTTGCTGTACCTGTAACAACATCGACATTCAGTCTGTCGACAAACAGAGCAAACTCGTCAGCCTTTCAGAGAATTCATCTCCAGAATTTCCATTGCTTGCCTAGCTCTCTACAATGCTGTATTAGAAAAGAATTGCAATTAAGCACACTGAAATACTGATTCATAAAAACAGCAGTTTGGTCTTCATTTTTGTTCTTGTTTGTTTTGGTTTTTTTTCATTTTTGACTATTTGTTGGTGGGATCAGTAATAACAGTGATGCACTTTTGCTTCTGTGTTACCTCTAAAATATAAGCATTAAAAGATAAGTTATTCATGTTTTTAAATGAGATTTAATGACATGAAATATCTACTCAAGAATGATAAAATTTGTTTGGTAAGAGATTTTTCTCAATGAAAAAATACAGAGGAGTTCTTTATCCACTTATATTTGTTTCAAATTTATTTTTTTCTACTCATAGTTCACAGTATTACACTTCATTACAGTTCTTGATCAAAGGTGGAAAAGGGTTCAGTTTCTCACAAGCTGGCTATTTGAAATATATCACGGTAAATTTTTTGCCATTATATTATTGCTTCAGTTAACAACAGTCTCAGAAGCAATACAGAAATGTTTCATGATGTGTGATGCAACTTCTCTCCAAGCAAATCAAAATATATGTTTGCATTCATCTGAAATGTGAAAGGTGTATCTTTAATTATGCATAAATAATTTAAAATCTTATTTTCTGAAGAAGGTGTAACCTGTTTTGTTTTCATTGGCCTTGCAGTAAAATAATTTGTATTAAATGAGATCCCACTAAATAAATGATAATTTACTGCAGTGTGACAGAAAGCTGAAATAGTCTAGGTCAGTTCACAGGAAAAATTATATTCATCATTTCAAAATTTCCAGAGGATTGTCAAGTCTAAGCATTCAGAAATCTCAAAGTTATCTTAAATATACTTTCTTCTTTTTTTTTTCATAATGATTTGAAGTCTTTTGTATGGCTTTGATTTTTTAAAATCTTTGTAGTTTATATTTTCAGTATTTCCCCAGCAGCAATAAGAAAAAAAATATTACTGGCTTTTGGAGAGAAGAACAAAGTTCTGTTCTGGTTCTGGGATCTGGAGATTTAAGGGAATCAGCTGGTATCATGGGACACAAGTTCAATCACAGATATGGAAAATGCAGCCTCAGCTTCTTACAAAAATAAAACCTGACTTAGAATCATTTCACAAGATGTTATCAGCCAGCCAGTCCTACCAGTGTGCTGGTACGAGTGCTTTGTCTCTCTTCTCCTCACACTCATTTGCTAGAAAATTGAGCTTGGAAGTATGAGGGAGCGTATTTGACTGCAGAAGAGGTGTGGCAGGGCTTGGGGACACCCGCGGGGTGGAATCGCTGATAGCTGTCCTGCGGCAGAGCCACCCCTGCCTTGGCGGGTGGGGAGAAGCTGGGAGGGTGGAGATCCTCCGGTGCCAGCAGCAGGATGCCTGAGGTTAGAGATGCCTGACGGCGTTGTTACAGGGACCTTTGAAACACAAGCAGAGAGCTGAGGCTGACCGATGGAAACAGACATGTTTTAGCTCTGCCCCTGTGCTGGGGATCTGGTGAGACAGGTGCTGCAGAACTGTGTCCGCCCTGCAAGGCAGAAGCAGGGGTTTCTTCATTTTCTCGTGTTCCACCAAGTAAAGATTAGAGGGATCTTTCAAATCTCTCCACGTCCATCCCAGGAAACCTGAAGCTGGGTCACCCTGGGGTTCTTGGCATTCCAAGACAAAATTCTGGAGAGCTGCTGTCATGAAACATACACCCAAGCCCTGTGAGTCTGGGAGAATGGGGTTATTTTTGTACCCTCACTTCCCAGGATTAATAATTGATTGGAACATCCGCCCAGTGTCCTTCTGTCTGTGGGGGTTTTGGGTCTGTTTCGCCTTCAGCTTACGGGGATATGCGGAAACACACCCTTGGGTATGACACATAAGCATAAATTATCACCTAGTGGAAGGGCGTGGAGTTTCGAGAAGCAGTACGGCACCGGTGCCGGATCGTACTTTACTGAACCGATGCAAGCGCTCTGTGCTTGTACCATGGTTGGACCTTTGCCTCACAGGCAGGAGAGTTCTTTGTGAGAAGTGCACAAGCTGATGCAAGCTGAAAAACAAAGCGAGTACCTGGCTGTATTTGACAGCTTCTTTCTTCCAGTGGATGTTTGTTTTTTCAGATTCAAAAGAAAGTGTTAAAAAGATAAATGTGTTAGCTGCACATGCCTAAGTGTATGAAATATTTAAAACCATTTTTTGAGATACATTTATTGAGATATAAATCATAACAATTCATTGTTAGAAATCAAACCAGGAGCTTTTCTTTTGTGACTCTTTGGCAAATCAACTGTGGTCTTGTGCGTGTCTCTTTACCAGTTGCCAGCCACATACCTGCACTGGGGGTTGTGACTGATTATCACAACACCAGTGGAAACATGGTTCCTAACTTACAGGCCTGTCTTTTTTTTCTTTTCTTCAGTTGTCACTGCAACATATTTCTATGTATTTGTCAAGGAAATTCATTTAAATACTCGGGTTCTTATCCTTTGCTTTGGAAAGGAAATCTGCAGAGTCCTTTGAAGCATCTTTTGCCTTGCATGGCCCTCAGCAATGTCAAAAGCAATTCTATGTCAGTTATAAGAAATGCTTTCTGAAAGTGCCTGTAAAAATTAAAATAGATGTTTCTGTGCACTATGCCAACATCTTCAGCCACTCAGATGTTAGGATGCTCCAAAACAAAACCATACAAAATACCATGCAGTGATGGAATAAATGCTGGCAGTTTGAGATGTTACTGTTTAACTGCCCTGAGAAATTCCATTTACTGAAAATAATTCACATACGTGTTTGAAACATTCAAGCCTATGGTAATTAATTTTTAGCTGAATTGATTTCTGTATGTAAATTGCTCTGAGTAATTATGCAGAGAGAGAGCATGTAAGAGAGAGACTTAAATATCTGAGCTTGTTAATCGAAGACATGTTCTCCCCTAGACTTGGGGGAGGGCTAATACCAATTCTGTCCCTAATGAAGTAGAATGATTTGCAGAAGCAGAATAAAACCAATTCCTAATTATTTGCAAT
>NW_010112646.1:0-15621 GCF_000699245.1 Pterocles gutturalis | reverse complement strand
AAAAAATATTTATTCCTTTTGTTTTCTTGTATAGTGGGGGGGGGGGGGAATCTGTTATTAAATAACATTTTTTAAACCCAGAATTATTAACAATAACGCTCTGAGAAGAAATGTTACACTCAGCTCCATTAAGCAACAGAGTCTTAGCCACTCAATGTGGCCACTTACCAGCCTGTAAAATAAGAAAATCTGGGGAAAGGATACAGGTGGACAGCTTCTGAATGGCTAGAAAAGCCTGGAAGTCCATGCCAGGCTTGCCTGGGTGTCTTGTTCATATGAGACATACTTGGGTAGTCCCATTGCACTTGGATTAAACTCCAGTGACAGTCTCATCTCAGCACATGGCTTGGTTGGAGTTTACCTCTGGAGCACTGAAAACTCGTGTTTTCACAGAGCAGCAGAGCAACGTTAACCAGAGTGCTCTTTAAGTCAGTATGTGTGGCCATGTTCATATTAAGGAAAAAAAAACGTGAATTCATCATCTACTTTTAAACTGAGTAGAAGCTCTACTTCTGGGTGGAGTATTGCTGGAATCACGTCATACGTAATCACATTGAAATGCACACCTATAACGTAATGCATCATTTAATTGAGAGGCTTTGTTTTATTGTCAATCTCTTTTGTCTTAAAATATGTACTAGGATCTGTGCATGGAAGACAGCAGGTCCCATTTTCCAGTTCATCATACCTTTCTCAACAGATGTTGTTCTTTGCTCGTACAGTCAGAGCAGTTCTGAGGGTGTTGCATAAAAGCAACTGCTCTTGACATTTCATTATGCAGAAGTATTTTTGTCATTGAGTGATCATAGTACTTATTCTCAGGCAATTTTGAAAACAAAAATCCCAATATTTACATAATGCCATTTCGTTTTGATTGTGTAGTTTGTTTCAGCTCCACTAAACAGCTATGAGTTGGAAATTACTCTCTTCCCCCAAACGAATGGTCATAAAAACAAAATCAAGCTCATAAATCTTGCCATGAACTAGTTGTACAGTTTCTGCAGGATTACACATCCATTGCTGCAAGACACTGAAAGTATTTATTTGTTATCACCCTTTTAAAGTCAAATGTGTGAAAAAATAAATTTACTCTGTTGTGGTTAACACAATGACCCGCAGCTGCATCATATAGAGCCACAGTCTTACAGAGCAACTTCTCCCTGCGCTGCCATTGTCTGAGCTAAGGAGTTTCCTCTGAGTCGTAAGTCTTCTGTTCTAGTGGCAGTATATAAAAACATGAAATGAAATAGGAAAGTATCTCAAACGCTGTTGTTAGGTCTTTGTCCAACACTGATTTATTTCTACTGCAAACCCACAGCCTCTGGTGAACGGCCCAGGGAGGGGAGAGAAAAGTGTGCACAGTTCATAAGCAAATGTTCTCTGATCTGCTGTGTGGAGCTGGGGGGGAAAGGGATTTGGGATGCGATTGGTGTTTGTAATCCTTTTTGTATTGGAAAGAGATATCGGCATCCCATTAGGAGGTTGTTAGTGGTCTGATGCAATCCCTGGTGTGTATTGTTTACCAATTATTCTGGTATCTCTGAGAGATAGCCACAGAAGATTTAGAGTTTTAATAGGGAGTGTAGGTTGCTATGCATAATAAAAGCTTGACCAAAAAAAAAACAATGCAAGTCGTTTCTCTCTTAATGACAGGAATTCAGGTTTTGCACTTCTGTTTTGTATAAATGGGCCTGGCACAGGTTTTGGGTCACTGGATATAGATGAAAGCCTTTCCCCTTTGCAGTGCCATCAGCAGACCTGGAGAGTACAATTTTCCAACATCAGTGTTGTGGCCAATGAAGCAGAAACTTTAGCCCATCTAAACACTTCTTCACTTGTGCTCTGTGAGTCAGGAAGAGACTTCCGAGCTCAGGGTAGCAGGAGTTTTAGGGTTTCCAGCTGGCTGGAGAACAAATGTCAGCAGCAGAAACATCTGGGTGTTAAGTGAGGAAGAGTAAGACTTTTGAGTCAAGATAAAAAGTCAGAAATTCTAAGTTTTCCCAGGATAAAAAGCTTGTGAAAATGTTTATCCTGAGAGATATGCAGTACTGTAGTTCCCTGTATTTTGGCCAGATGTCTGGGGATGGAGTCTTGCCTTGGAGACCAAGTGTGCAGGGATTTGAATATCATGGGAAAAGCTCAGGACAGAAAATTGTGGAGCCTGAGCTCACAAAAATACAGGCAGGGTGACTGAATAGGGTTTTAAACAAAGGATTTACATTCATGTGAAATCTTTAATTCTGTCTGGACACATATCATCTCCAAAAATTTTGGACCTATCCTCAGCCACCGTTAGGTCGGATTAACTAAGCATATCAATTTCACCTTCAGTCTCAATCTAAAGAAAAAGTGGAAAACATTCACATATTGCAGACAGACTTAAGGTATTTTTGCTGTTAGTGTGCAGACAAACCTCAGTACCTATGCGCAGACACTCTAGCAGAGAAGAGGAATGGCTGTAGTTTTCCTTTCAAGCTGATGAAATAACATCTTTATAGTAAAAAAAACTTCCTTTTTTTTCTCATTCGTCTTCCCCCTTTCTTTTTTTTTTTTTTTTTTTTTTGTACTTTTGGCTCTTCATTTTCAAAGATTTCATACTCATTGCTTTAGGACAAGAAGAACTGTGGTGACAAATATGGTTGTTATGTTTCATCTTATTCCCAAGGGTCTTTTCTTCTGCAGATGATGAGCATCTGCTCCTAGTCATGTAGAAATCTGATTAACAAAGCATGATCTTTGATTAGCATATTTCAGAAATTGTTTCTTATTATGAGCTCTCCTTAGGGCTTGTGTTGCTTAGCAGTAGAACAACCTTCTAAACTTATTTAACATGTTGAGGAACTTTGCAGGCATATAAATCCCTGTTTTGACCTGTTATGTTCATATGGATCACATATTCTGCATAAGTGGAAAAAAATCTCAAGAAATAATAATCCAGATCATGGGGGTTTTTTGCTTTCTTCTGACAAAGGCCACAGTTTTGCCTGTATTTAGTAAACTCCCTTCTACTGGGTTGAACTGTATGTAAGGGCTGTTTGTAATGAATAATAAATGATGCTTCCACACTGTGTTCCATTTAAGGATCTTCATGAGATTTTCCACCATGAATAAAATAATTCCTCCAACACACAGGTGGGGAAAAGCTTGCTTTATTATTACCAGCATTATTATTCTTTTCAGATTTTAGAAACAAGACACTGGGGTAGAGAGAAGTTGAAGCCTGTTCTGAAAGGCTTTCCAGCCACATCTTTTCCCATTCCTGTACTTCAAACTGATGACCATTCAACAATATTTTTCTTTTTTGATAGACAATTTTTAATTGCAAAATTTTTCAAAGTTGTGTTTCTTTTAACAATACTGTATTGCGTGATGTTCTATCAGAACATACCTACTTCAGAAGTGCATGCAGGTTTTTTTGGCCTAGAAGACGTAAGGAGTTCCTGAAGTGGATACAATTCTTCAATTAGAGTAAATTTTACTATGAAAAAATGTTAAGTATTAAAACTGTGCATGATATCACATAGACCATGTGGGCCTAAATCTTGCTGCTCTGATTCATGCCAAACTAGTATCGACTTTCAGGGCTAAACCCACATCCCCACGTATGCAGGCTCTGGCTGATAGAGACCGTGGGCTCAAAGCCAAAGTGCTCTCCAGCAGCCCGGCAATGTTGGCAGCTATTAGCCCTGGGCTCCTAGCCAATTTGCACAATGGTTTCTGTTGATGCAGCATTTTGCATCAAGGATGGGTCACCAGGAAAAGCAGACAGTGTGCGTGTGCTCCAGTAAAAGAGCAAGGGCAGCTGCAAGCCAGCAAAAGGTCTGGTCATTGATTTATTTTTTTTTTTGTATGGATATGACCTTTGAATTATTTCAGCCCACTGAACCTGTAATCTGGTGACCCTTCACGCTCCAAGTGGCGCTTATATACCGAAGGTTTTGCAGAAGGAGGGTCTCTCACTCTGTTTTGCAGTTTCAGAATATCTAGGCAGAGACATAGGTAAGGACACGTGGCTCGCCATTTCAACCCCTGTCAAATACCTGCCTCGGACTTTAACAGCAGTCTCCAGTGAGAGAGAAGTAAGAGGATTAACAATGTACATCTCCCCTGCTGTGTTCTGGGAATGTAAAGAGCAGGGGATGGGCTACTTCCCATGTGGCTGTTAGTCTGACTTAGAAAAGACACCAAAAAGTGACAGCAAAGCACCCCTGAAGAGCCTTTTCAGCCTTTGGGCTTTTCATTTGGGCAGACCCTGGCCCCTCAAACACTGCCCAGATATTTTCCTGAGGGCAACTCCGTGGGTGTTGATGCCGTGTTATGGCGCAGGAAACAGATGGTCTTTCCTCCTTCCTTGCTCACTTTGCCTTTTGGATCAGTTTTAATGGCTTTAAAAGAAAAAGCTTTTAACACTTTGGTTTTGTTTTTACTATTTCCCCTTGTCTTGCACCGAAGGCATCCTGCTAAATAAACGTGCACTGGCGAAGCCCAGTTGCCCGTCAGAAATGTGTAACGGGTGTGAATGTGGTCAGAGCTTGTAGCTCTGGCTGTTCAAACCGACAGAGAACAGCTGCAGCCCTGCAGGGAAACAGAAGAACCCTCTGCTTGTTGGAAGTACGTTTGCTGTCATATAAAAAAAATTGGTACATAGCAAACTGAAACTTCTTATGCTTCAAATAGTGTCCTTTAAAAGTTTCTCTGATCATTCAATAGAAGTCAGAAGCACTATTCTATTACTTATACAATACGAGCTTTATACAGTCACAAAAATTAAACTTGGAGTTGCTCATTTCCAAGAGTGGCCCATTATGTGGGGAGGGAGGAGAGAACACATTGAAGAGGAACAGAAAGTCAAATCCATGGCACAATAATGTCTAAAAAAGGCTTATCTAAAAATCATGGAAATTTCTCCATATGGCTGTATCGCTTCTTCTGAAGTATGCACTTAACCATTTTTTGAATATTTGTAATTCATCCTGGCAGATACATCTTTTTGCTGATCTTTAGAAGCATCCTTTTTGTAAGAGAATGAATTTAGAGTGAGAGCCTTTCAAATGGGACTTGATTGCAGAGAAGTAGAGATTTTCCCAGGTGGGATCAGTGCTCTAATTGGAGTGGTATCCAGTATAGCACTGTATCACTCCTCTTTTTTTCATTTCAAAGATTACCAAATCACCACTCATTTAAGCAAGCAGGCTATGGAAACTTGGCGGGGACAGGCAGGGTTGCCCACTGGTAGAGCAACAACTGCTGTCTCTGTTGAGCTTCTCTAGGGACCAGGAGGCTGCTCCAGCATCAGTTCCTGATGCACCAGTATCTTCTTGCCTCTGTGAAGGTGCAGATCATGCCTCTGCTGCGTTCAGACCCTCTTGCTCCCTTTGGGTGCTAAACAGGATGTTCCCAACCCAAAATCCTCATTTCCCCACATCAGGCCCCTGATACATGTTAATATCTTCATTTATTTGAGCAGAGGGGAAAGGTATGTGCAGTTTTAGTGAAACTGGTGTAATATGCTGTGTACTAATTGCTTTGTTTAGTGTTAGGAGACATTTTTGTGTATAGAGAAAAAAATGAAGAGGGTCCTAAGACTCTCACTGCTCCTTTCTGAGTGTGTTGCATCTGGGGAAAATGGTTCATCACAGGCTAAATGGGGATCTTTGCAGGAGCCTCCTGTTAGAATTTTGGCAGTATGTTGCTGGGCCATTTCGGTCTCTGGGAGCCCTTTTCAGATAAGCAGAGAGTGTGTGTGTGTTTGTGTGTGTGTGTGTGCACATGTGTTAATCAGGGAACCAAAGCCTCAGAGCAAAGCAGGGATGGTACCACCAGGAGGGGGAACATTGGTTGGTGTTGGAAGGAAAATAAAGAGTGTAAGGACTGACTTTGGAGGAAGAACTTTCCCTGGAGAGCATCAGCAGGGACAACAGCTTGGGCATATTTGCTCTGAGATACCAACTTATCATGCTCTGTGATCCCACTTCCAGCAGCACTGCTGGTGATGTAAATTGTTGTACAAAAGCCCAGGATTATTTTATTGTTATTACTGATCTACTAAAGCATTTAAAGTACAGGACGTGCTTCTCTGTAAAAATTCAAAATAATTTCTACAAAATAATATGCCTGTTATACAGTATCTGTGAAATTAAATTTCTCATCTGTCTGCAATATGTCAGTTATTAGATAGCTTCTCAAATACTGGTCATTTTGTTACTTGTGAGTTTATTTTATTCCACCATAACTTTTCAGTGAAATAAACAGCATGATATAGATTACTGTACCAGAACTTCATCCTAAAGTATCATGTTGAATATTAATGTGAATGCCAAGTTAGACTCAGATCACTGTTCAATAGTCAGACTCTTTAAGGTCTCCATCTATCTTTCCACTTAAACATCTCTATGTAACATGCAGTTCAACAACAGCGGCACATACTACCAAGTGGTACAATATATATTTGCTCTGATGTGGGAGTGTTGATTCTAACCAGTTATCATCTGTCAACCAAGAGATAACTTTATATGCATTTCTCACTTTCTTTTGTAATATGTCTGCTTTTTTACAGCCCTTGATCCATCCAAAGATCCGTGTTTGAAGGTGAAGTGCAGCCCACATAAAGTGTGTGTCACTCATGACTACGAAACTGCCATTTGTGTAAGCCGCAAGCAGCTGGTGCACAAGTAAGGAAACTTTGTGATGATTTGAGGTTTTTGTGTCTTCATAGACATCCAGTATGATGAGGAGAAATGAAATGAGAAAACTCCAAAGTTAACATTAAAAAACAGAATTTTAAAACATTCCTTTAAAGTTTTATTTTTATTTTTTTCCAAAACCAAACAGAAGTCTTATTATTTATAACTGAGGCTATTCCAAAAAGATGAACTGGAACATGGTGCACGATGTAGTGTGGCATGCAGGATGCTCTCCCCGTTCTGGGAGTTGTTTTCTCGTCCCAGAGAGCAGAAACTGTGCATATGTTAAAATCTGAAAACCTGGAATATGAAATGAAAACATAGTGTCAGAGACATCTACAATTCCAGTAACTTAATTAGAAGCAATTAAAAAGAGATTAATAAAGATTTTTTAAAAATTTATCAAACCTCTGCTTAAATTTGGTAAAGGACTGAAACTGTTGGTGGAACTTTGCAGAGCATCTCCCCGGGGAGTCATGTAATTACAGAAAGCTCCAGATCTGATTGTTGAATAATTGGATTAAGAGCAAATGAAGTAGCCAGTATGTTAAAAGCTTTGGCCAAGTTCAAATTAGACCACAGAACTTCACTGAGAGAAGCTATGAGTAAACAAATAAAAGCCTACTGAATATAGGGTGAAATATGCTACAAACAATCAAGAATTAAGACAATTATAAACAAATTGAGAGAAAACAAACTAGTATTGCCCTATTTTGGATACAGAACAAGTAGAACCAGTGAGAAAACTGGTCTTGAGTATCTCCAGAGTCTCTCAGAATCAAGACCCAGAATAAAACTGAAAAAAATAAGCCCCTCCACTTGCCAACAGTTGTCAAATAAAACCTGTACTGCTGTAACGGGCAATGCTGAATGGCTGGTAGTCTTGCCTTCATTACATTCGAGTGATAAGTCTGGGGACTGGTCTCCAATTTATTTCCTTATTTAGTAGGGAACCAAAAATTTGCCTGTAACAACACAGGTCTCTAAATGTCATTGTCATCTGAGATTGTAGTTCCACAACTGCTTAAGACAAACTAAATTCAGGATGATCTGATACCTGTGCACCGGTACTACATCTCATCTTATCTCACAGCTACCTGGCTGAGGAAGCTAATACGATTAAAAAAAAAAAAAAAAAAAAAAAAAAAGTACTTGATTTATAATACGAAAAAAAAAAAAAAAAAAAGAAAAGTACTTGATTTATAATACAAAGTTAATGGTGTAATGTGCATGAGGTGGCGTGTTTAATCTTTGGTTTTCAGTATGGAATGAAGCCTGGAAGGATGTTAGTGGTATGGCTATGTGCAGTACGTACATCCTAATGACATTTTTGGCATTATGTAGCTTAGATTTTTTAGTTAGGATGGATTTAAATCACTTGTGTTATATAGTAGTCCTTATGATATGTAGACATAGATGTTGAGCCAAATGCTTTCTGAGCTATTTCCAGTATTAATATCCCAAATGTGGTCAGAATGGTACAGAGTAATGGTACGGAGGAGGAGCTGAATATCCCTTTTTTCCAGAAACCAATCTGTGTTTCATGTGATCTCTCTATGATTCCTCCACTGCCTGCAGCTCTTTCAGCTAACCTTTGAGTAGCACTGACTATGGAGATTAATAGAAAAGTATTGAAAACTTACTTTGAAAATTCTCCAAACACTTTCCAGCAAGTTTTGTAATGCTGAAAGAACTACTGCGGATGTGTGATGGTGGCTCACATGTCCCCAAAGTGTTTTTATTCTAAAAATATCCTTGCCTCAGAAGGCAGACGTGTCAATGAGGGAAGTAACTAGGCCAAATTCTCTGCTGATTTGGATCAGGGGAGTGACACCATGTTTGGTCCCACAACATTCTGTTCTTTTTTCTGTGCCTGACCTGAATACTGCTGTATGTCTGACTCCAGTCATATTTAAGGCTGTGTTAATCAGGAGTAAATGCGCTGCAAGAGGTGGAGTTGCACCTATATACAAACAGTGAAAGCCTGAACACATCAGTGTGAGCACACGTGTAGTAAGAACCATCACATAACACAGCACCATTGCGGTTGCCTTCCGTATCCACAGTGCTTTTGGGTGTGCTCAGACGGATTTTCCATTTCATGCATCATTATCAACTTGCTGTAGTGGCTTTACAAAGCATGTAGGCTCAGCAAAAAGTAATCAGGAGAGCAACATCTTGTATTATTGCTGATGCTCCCAGACAGACATACACCGATTTGCATCACCTGATTAACCAGCCTGCTGAAGACTTGCAGCACAAGGAAACTGTATTTTTCCAGGCATAGCGTAGCTAACGTTGAAATCACCAGTGACAACGCAGTGCCATTGCTGTTCCGTTCCCTTTGTGCTGGAATGCACTTTTTAAACCACTGCAGGAATACAATCACAGGGTATAAAATTGAGTTAGATGAAATCTTGTTATTTTACATTTACTCAGCCCCTGGCTCCGTGATGGGTAGCTCATCCTGCAAGGCTTGCAGGCAGAGCGAGCCTCCTGCCTTTAGAATAAGACTCACATCTGGCAGCGCGGCGGTCGGGTATTTCACAACTAGCACCATGGCTCTGGCTCTGCCCGTGGTGGACGTGCTGGATGTGGATCCCCTGACCCGGCTGCAGGGCACACGGGGTGGGTCCGTGGGAGGCCAGCCGTGGTTGTGGGTTACCCCGGGGGTGCCAAAGGATCCTACAAGAAGTCAGTGCCCCAGGGACAGCCTGGCAGCCTGCGCGTCCTCTTCCTTCTCCCCTCCATGGTCACCCCATGAGCAGCCCTGGCTCTTGGAGAGAAGGGAGAAAATGTCGGAGAGGTGTTTCAGACGGATAATAGCGTTTTGTCAGCACATCCTCCAATGCATTTACAGTACAAATGGACAGGGCATTAAGAGAAAAGGCAAGACTGAGCAGAAATTGAAGAGTTTGTAAAAAATTTGAAGGTACCTTCTTCTATGCTTAACAGTGTCTGGACTAATGATAGAGCCTTATCAAGTCTTTTGTGTGGATTAAAACCCCTTTCAATTTGGACATAATCTATGAGGGAGAATATTTTTTAGTTCAGTTTTGCATGAAATGCAGTAGTTAATGTCTCTCAAAGAGTTCTCATACACTTGCATTCCTGTAAAGCTTTATGCCATTTGTGCAGCTGATGGGAAGGAAATATGTCACTTCTGGGCTTTTTTGGAAAGAACAGAATGAGAAAAGAGGATTGATGAAAAACTAATGGCCGTATTAACATGTCCAGGGGTTACAGCTTTGTTCAGTCCATTTAACTTGCGATCACCAATTAGTTCATCACTGCAGTGTTTGTCACTCACAAAGGTAATCATGCAACAATTGCTTCTCTGCTGTGACTGAGAGATCCAGCTATTTATTCAGTATTTCTTCTGTGCTTTTGAGGCTACTGCTGACAAAAGAGGCCACTACTGAGTTCCTCACAATTTTTTTTCTTTTTTTTTGAGATCTGGACAAGTTCCCAGAGAAAACATCTGTTCTTCTAAATTACGCATCAAAGGCTTGGTCTGACCAACGTGGCAATGTTGGCAACCACACTGATCCGCAGTGAGCAGACAAATCTCCCTCTTTCTTTACAAATCCTGCAGCTGACATGCCATTTCTGGTTAGGAAGGACCCTGTTGAAAACAAGTCCAGTAAAACATCCCCAGATGTGAAACTGAGCATTCTCTTAGCACTGCGATGCTACGAGCTGTTTGTGGGCTTTACATGGTATCCGAAAGGGAATTCACGAATGAAGGAAATTAATAATTGCAAGAATGTCAGTGACCCACCTGCTTTCAAGAACTGCTTGGGAGCATTACAGAAAAATCTTTGACCACAGCAAATGCATTTTTAGGGATTTACTGAAAAGTTGTGCACATAAGCAAGGATTTTAAACAGCGCCATCCCTCAATATCTACGTATTAGACCAACAGATACCTTTTAAATGCACTAAGTATAGGACCTAGAAACCCTAACCCTGTTGTTTTGCTCTCCTGACTCGTGCGTGTCTGTTTTTTCTCGTTCTTGCTTTCATGCTCCACCAATGCTGTTAAATGCTAACGAGGGTTGGCACAACCCCAAGCCCTCCTTTGGGGGTCATATCTTCCCATGCTGAAAATCTGACTCCCACATTTTCAGTGGCCTGACCGATGCGGGGGAGGGCTTGTTGCTAAGCTCGTGATGTTTCATTCTGCGTGATTTATGGGGAAGGTTTATCAAAGCCTGAATACGTGAGCAATCTCTATGAGGTGGTGTAACAGGACCAGACCTGGGAGGTGATTAATTATCTTTGGATCTAGTAGCAACATCAGTTTTTTCCCCAATTAGCCTTGCTGTGTTCATAGCTTTTTTTCTATTCTCTTGTTCATTTTCATGCTGATTCAGAAAATAATTGTTGTTCATTTAGGTATTAAGTACAATTCAGGGAAAAAAGCATATCCCAAAGGGAACTTTACAGCATTACGTTGTTCAGCTTCCTGCTGGTATATTTATCAGTGTTAATTGAATGTGTTTGATTTGTTGTATTGTCTTGAAAGGGCTACCACAAGCAGCAAGGTGGGAGAACCCAGATAGTAACAGGGCAAGGCCACTCTGTAATTTATTATTTTTTTTGGCTTTCTCCATGGAGACTATCCAACTAGTTTTTCTAGTAAGCTTTTATTACTTCAGAGTATTTCCAAAGCAAAGTGTCAATATTTCTAACTTCTCTGCAAATCTCTACTTTTCTTGCAGTTTGTGCTAAAATGGAGAGGGAAGAGATGTGACTCCCTAAGAGGGTGATTTCTCCCCCATTTCATTGAAGTCTTGAAGCTTTTTTGTAAGCTGATGCAAGACAGGCAAAATTATGCAGAAAATTTGAAAATCTGCAGTAAAAATACTATCTTTGCAATAGCCATTTAATCTTAGCTAAGGAAAAATGCAGTTCTTTTCAACGGTAGAAACGGTGCTGCAGTAGAACACAGTTCATTCATCCACCCTGGGTAGGCAGCATGCCAGAAATTGAATTCTGGAACACTGAGACCTTCCTAGAGTAACAGGGCTCCAGAACTTTAATGGTGAGTTGCGAGACTGCCCTCAATAATTTAGGATAATGCAGCTCTATAATAAAACTGTTATGAAGATGAAATTGTTAATGTATGCACTGGATGCAGAAAACATAAATATCAGAATTATTTTTCACATCCCCAGAGCTTTTCAGAAATTCTTTGGGATGAATTCACAGTTATGAGTTATTTTTTACTGCAGATTTGTTTATGGGCACAAAAGGAATTCTTTTTTTGAATAAAGGGAAGAAAACTGCCCAGTTCATAGCGAAAATAAAATCTTTTTACCATTGTTTTAGAAAAAATAAAACCATTTCAAATTTGTTGGATATTTTTTTCTAGGTAACACTACAACAGTAGTTACATCTCTCTGCAAACTGTTTTGGAGTCACTAAATCTGATTTTTCCTTTTTTTTTTAAAAAAAAAAAGAAAAAAAAGGAATGTTTCCATGTAAAGCATTTTATTCACCTCTAATGCTGAGCATTGATTTCTCTAATCTACTGGCATGGATTTTTGCTTCAGAAGAAAGGGCGTTGAAATATTTGATTAAACACACACTCACAAAAACCATCAGATTGCATTAGGGTTTTATCAAACAAATATATTGTACTGGGGAAATTGCCAAAATTTAGGCTTATTATTCCCAAGGGTACCTTTGACAGAATCTTGGAGAATTATTTTAATCCTCTGTGAATGAAAGTTCTAGACATGAACAGGATGAAGCCAATGACATTTTTTGGTAATTTGTAAACTATAGTGCATTACCCTGCAAAGACTGTTATTCTTTCTCATATCTAATCACTCATGGTACATCGCACAGTTTAACTGTAGCTCATGCTGTTTGTTCAGAAAAATAAATGAGAATCCAGGAAAATCAAAGAGAGAGAGGGCTTTGAGGTCACAGCCGAGTACATTACATAATGGGATGTGCAAGTGGTGTGCACGTGATGTGTGCAAGTCTTTAGAGAAAACTTGAAAGCTTTTAAAATTATTTCATCTCTGGACTACCTGACAACAAAGTCATGCCTCTGCTGCAGTGCAAAAGCTTGGGATTTTGCAGCAGACAAGTAACAGACACGTGTAAATCAGGAATGTTTGTTTTTCTTATGTGGGCTAAGTTGCCTTTTAAAAAGGCAGAGAGCACGTGGTACCATGTGCCATCAATCTGCAAGAGCTCAAGGGGACCACTGAATATTAAAAGAGAACAGCATAAGAGTCTAGCACTATCCTTTGTTCCCCGTTACAGTTATTTTTAAAATTTGGATTATGAAAATTATGATCTAAGCATGAACTCCCAAAGGTCAATAGCTTTTCCTCCATCTTTAACAGCCCGATATTTAGCAGCTTAAATATTGGAACAGCACTCACTGGTTTGAAAAGCAGATATTACTCTACTGAACAGGATGGTCTGTAAACTGCAGGTCTCATTCTCCAAATGGTCCATTTCTCAGTTTCAACTCTGCCTAAGGTAAATTGCTTTTAACTAAAGAGACCACAGGGGAGTCTGCAGAGGGACTAGCTTTCATCAGTCAAGATGCTGTGAGCTAGTTCAGCTCTGAATCATGAGAGTGACCTACTTTCTGCCAGGAATTTCTGCACAAAAATCCTCCAGTTTATTATTTTCTGGAGGAAGCTGCCTATGGTATCTCCCCTCTATAGACGAGACTTCACCTACCTTTTAGGCTGTTTTCTGGCTTTCCTGAGCTCTGGATACACTGTTGATTTCAGTGTATTTCAAAACTGAAAGACCTCTGAACATTAGCCAACATGCAGAAGGAAAGATCCACTTTCCTTGACTTTAAGTACTGCAGTCCTCTTTACAGCCAAATTCAAATGTGGTTCCTGACCCAAAGCAAAAAGTGTCCACCGTGCATTTTGGCATTTCCACGCATTTTCAAACTTTCACAGAAAAATGTAGACATGCTGAAGTATGGTCAGGCAGAATACAGATATCTCCCATGGAAACTGCGAACAGCTGACAAGGGGATTGTCACCAACAGCCGAGATGTGAAACTTTCTGCATCCCGAGGCCAATTAGCCCCTCTGCACTTCTCTCCCCAGCACCGGGAACTCATTGCTAGTCATGCTTCATCAGCTTCAGAGCTCATTAGAGTAGAGCAAGGTGACTGTCTCCTGTTGGACATGAGTAATTTTTGAAATATATGATAGCGCACAGCTCTTTTATAATGGATTTTCGAGTGTGTAGTCCTCGTCTCTGTCTCTTTGGCATAGCGATAGATGAACTTGTTCTTGCTATCAACAGGGGATTTGCTGTATTTTATTCACAGTCACCAAGCACCTGGCTGCTGGGGTGAACGTCTTACTGCTAAGGTCATTGTCTTTTACTCTGCAGCCCTTATCTTACTGTGCTTTACTTTCCTGTGAGGATGCTGCAGCAGAAAGGAAATACAATGGTTACTGAGGCGTTCTCCAGCTGCAGAGCTCCTTTAAGAGCAGTATCCAAACACTCACTGAAAACCACCTCAATACCTCTGCTATAATCAGAAAGTTATTATATGGAATAGAATAAGAAAATAACCTATTATCTTCTGCACTTTAATTAACATTTATAAATAGTTTAGTTTGTGCATTTAAAGACAATATGATTGGATAAGTTGAATACCACTTTGTAATATTCCTGCTCTTAATAGTTCTAGTTGTATGCTTTTAGCAGTGTATAAAAATGGACCAGAACTGACCTCTTGGATCATTAAGTCCAAAACCTCTGCAAGAGTAGCATATAAACTTTTTCATTAGCCTACCAAGTTCTGTCTTAAAGATCATAAGGTTTATTGCCTCCTCTACTCAGTTTGGAAGAATCCTTAGCATCTCAACCTTTCTGTTTAGAAACCTGCTAATATCTAGCCTAAATTTATTCAAATCCAGCTAAAACTTCTGGAGTTTTCCTAAATGGTTACTCAGTATTTATTTGGAAATAATGACCCTCTATGGTTTTGCTAGAGTTAGCAAACGCTCTTACTCTTCTCTTACAACTCTCATAAAAAGACATTGCTCTTGACGGTCTCAGTTTTCCTTTGCAGAAGAGCTTATTGGGCTTGGCTGCTGAGATCAGTCAAGAAATTAAACCTCAAATTATCACTTTGTCTTCTTGCTATTTAAACTCTTCACACATCTTTAGGTATTATATTCCCTCTGAGTCATGGCTTATTAAAATTTTAATCTTTATTTTTTAAATGAATCCCCTCTTTTAAGTGCCTGTTCTATTGATGCCTGCTTTCAACTTGTGGTTGTCCTTCCGTGAGCCCCAGTCGAACATCCAGGTATTCCAGGTGGGCTTTCAACCGAGAATTCTGGAGAACAGGTCTGGCTTTAATGTTCTGTGTATCTCTGGATTGATTTACAGTCCTGAATTGGGTAGATATGTGTGCAATTTATTGTCTCGAGGCTTTGTACGTAGCATTCTATGTTCGTTTCACCCTCACTAGAAACATACAGTAGCCAAAATTACTTTTCTCTGAACAAAACAATTTTTATTAACATGATAACAGAAGGATAGGGAGGAGGGAGTTTGAAATAAATATAAACCATAACTAGCTGAGCATTGCATATGAACTAGATATAAAATTCAGTATTTAGAGCTCTGAGATCTGACTAATATGAAACTTAAATGTATAATGGTGGAAAATGCATGTCTAGAAAGTTAATGTGTAAATATAAGTTTGTGCAGCAGATTCATAGGGATCACAAGCCAGCAGGAAAACTTAAATATATGAAAGCTAAAATAAGGGCAACACAATATTTGCTTTTCAACAGTTTTACTATCTCAGTGGGTTCTTTTGTTGACTGCAGAATTGTTCATATATAAACCTCTTGATATAGCTCTTATCAGCTTGTCAAGAGCTAGCATCCAAAGGTAAGTGTCTTGGTGTCAGGACCACCAC